>NW_027507789.1:3030488-3205488 GCF_037356315.1 Lithobates pipiens
GGCTGGGTTCACACTGCTGTGATGCGGAAACGCTGCAAATCTACTGCGGGTTCCCGCATCGCACGCCTCCCGGCGGCAGTTCACGGCTGCCCTATGCGAACTGCTGGGAGTGTCAGTGAAAAGTTAATGACGCCCCCAGATCAGTTTCGCATATCGCAGTGCGATCTGCAAACTCCGTCAGGAATCGGATCGCATGGTGTGAACACCCATGCGATCCGATTCTGCTGTGGTCCAAAAAAGGGGTCCTGTGCGGAGTTTGGGCCGGATGCGAATTCAGCCATACTATCTGTATACTATCTGTATGGCTGAAATCACATCGCACAAGAGATCGGATGTGATTTGCAGTGCGGTGCGAATCACATCCGATCTCGTACACCCCAGCAGTGTGAACCCAGCCTTAAAGGGGACTCTTGGATTAACTATACTGTATGTTGATTACTGATTTATTATTATACAGGATTTACGCAGCGCTTACAATATTAAAGGGCGGCAATACAAGATGCTTAAGTGGGCGCCGCTCTTAAGAGCTTGCAATCTAATAGGGGTGTTGGTGTAGTATCTGACAGTCTGTTCTTCCCCCCCCCCTCAGGCATCCATCATGTTTTTGACACGACGATCGCGGCAGACTTCAGCATCCTGGAGACGCAGAAAGATTTCATCCAGCGGTTCCGGCGGCAGACGCAGGACGAACGCGCCTTCCCCATGTTTGCCTCCGCCTGCCCAGGTAAGGAAGACGATCGATCTGATTATTGGGACTTCCTGTAACTTTTTTTTTTTTTTTTTGCTGACTCGAGTCAATTCTCTTACGTGCCGCCCTCCCCTCCCCCCCGCAGAGCTTCATTGTACATTCCTCTCCGAGTCAGAAGGATTTTATGTCTGTCTCACCCTTGCTCTGCACATTCTACAATTTCACAACCAATGCAAATCCTACTATGTAAGCTGATTTGATATTTGAACTGGTGTGCAGGGAATAATAGATGTTATCTAAAGCAAAATATTATTATTATTATAATAATAATAATAATACTATAATAATATATTTATTATTATAAAATGTTTTTTTCATAACCACTTTACACTTCTGAGCCCCCCCCCCCCGGCCTTTTCTAATACTAAAAAAACATTTTATTTTCTAGGGCCTATGCTTTAAGATAAAGAAAATTGTGTGTGTGTGTGTGTGTGTGTGTGTGTGTGTCTATACATACACACAATTTTTTTTATTTTTGTTTATTAATAACTTTTTTTATTTTTTTTTTATTTATTTTTTTTAAAGCATATGCTCTATAAAAATAAACGGGTGTGTGTTTGTGTGGGTTTTATTTTATTTTTTTAATTTTTTTTAAATGGTGTCAGAAAAGGCCTGGGTATATTTATTTTTTTATTTGCATAAACACTTGAACCGTGGCACCCCAGATGTTTTGAAACTACATTTCCCATGATGTTCAAATACACTGCAGAGTGCATGAGCATCATGGAAATGTAGTTCCAAAACATCTGGGGTGCCGAAGTTCGCTATCGCTGAGCTAGATGATGCTGGACGACGCCCAGCCAGGAAATGAGGGCGGGGCTCCATATGACTTGCTGCAGCTTCTGCTGCACATGGTGAGACGCTCGCAGTGTGCGGTGAATCGGAGGAAGCCGTTTCAGTCCTGGAGAGGAGCCGCTGCAACCTGTGCAGGAGGCAGGAAGGGAGGCCGGAGGTCGGATTTAATGACATCCTCTGGTATCGAATCTCGGCGATAACAAAATATTTATTGGAAATGTTTAGCCAAAGCGGTGTGAAGGTCGGAGTCCAGATAAGGGACGAGGTCTGTCGGGAGGAGCGGTGACGCCGGCCAAAAAAAGGGAGGGAAGGGGGGGGGGGGGGGGGGAGTTCCACAATAAAAGAGGATTTGCTGTCGGCTTTTCCCATCTAGCCAGCAGGTGAGGGGTAAATCTCTCTGTGCCAATCGCATTGCGGCCGATCCTTCGCCCTGTCATATATATATATATATATATATATAAATATATTTTTTTTTTGTGTCCTCCTCTGAAAGCTGAGACCCTGTAAAATAAAATAGCGGTAGTTGCAGTGGTGTTGTCGTGTGTGTGTGGTGGGGTTTTTATTTTTTATTTTTTTCCCTTGTCTTAACATATTGACTCGACTGTCAACAGCAAACCCGTATTTTCAGTGAGAAATACAACAAAGGAATGTCAGACTCCGGAGGAAAAAGAAAAAGTGTCACTGAATCAGAGAGGCACATGGAGGAGAAGCGACCTTCAGTCCTTCTCCCAAGCCCCCCCCCCCTTTTTTTTTTTTTTTTCAAACTTTGCATCTATTAACAACTTCCCTACTGGTCTTGTTTACCCCCCTTCCTGCCCAGGCCAATTTTCAGCTTTCAGCACGGTCACACTTTGAATGACAATTGCACGGTCATGCTACACTGTACCCACCCATATGACATTTTAATCTTTTTTATTTTATTTCCGTCTATTTTTATTATTATTTTCACACAAATAGAGTTTTCTTTTGGTGGTAATTGCTACTTGCGTGTTTTTTTTTTTTTTTAATTTTTTTTTTTTTTTCCCAACAACGCAGCTAGCAAGGAGATAGGAGATGGCTGCTTTATCTCTCAGATAGCTGCGTTGTTGGACGGCAGTTGAGGGAAGCAGGGGAGGGGGGGGGGGGTGTCCTGTCTTTCCCATCTTCCTATGTGCTCTCTAAGGCTAGTTGTGTAGGCAGACCAGGAGCTCCTCTAACCTCCACGGTCATCCAACAACGCAGCTATCAAGGAGATAGACGGCTTATTTGACACAAGGCACTTTTCTTATCTGCAAGCGCTTATTTGAAACGTTTTCAGCTGACAAGCGCGTGCGCAGAGAAAAGCAGCCGTTTCCTTGCTAGCTGCCCCCATGTGGTCGTCCGAAAACGCATCCAGCAAGGAGATGGCTGCTTTGACGGATGCCAGTCTTCTCCTTCTCCAAGCACTTTCTTCCGAACCGTCAGGCAAGTGCTTGGAGACAGGAAAGTGGCATCTGTCAAAAGCAGCCGTCTCCTTGCTAGCTGCGTTGTCACACGGCACTCTTCTCCATCTCCAAGCACTTACTTGTCGGGATTAAATGTTCCAAACCGTCAGGCAAGTTCTAGGAGATGGAGAAAGTGCCATCTGTCAAAAAAAACGGCAATTCCTGTCTCCTATCTCCTTGTTAGCTGCGTTGTCGGATGGCCGTGGAGGGAGGAGGGGCTCCCCGTCTGCCTGCACAGCTAGCCTTAGACAGCACCTAGGAAGGTGGGACAAAGTGCTATATGTAGCCAATCCCTGGGGAAAAGACACAATAACAATCAAAGCCAGACTTGCTTTTCTTTTAAACTGCAATAAATGCCGACCTACGTGCTTTTTATAAGGTAGGTGAAAGGTGAACCGGCATAAAAACATTGCACAATAGTCCCGCCTCCTTGTTTTTCCGGCGTGTCAGAGAACCGAGAAGTGAAAGTGCTGATGTGGGCTGAAATCTGCTTTGTGTTTACTCTGCTGTAATAAACGTTGAGCGATCGCTGACCGAACCGCGACGCAGCTAAATCCTCCCGCTCGGGGCACAAAAAATACGTCAATCACTTCGCTAATAAGTTACAGAACTCAATTCCAATCTGAAAATAACGAGTGTAACGGCTTCACCTCTTCTGGGAAGGCCGTCCACAAGGTTTAGGAGATGTGTCTATGGGAAGGTTTGACCATTCTTCCAGAAGAGCATTTGTGAGGTCATGCACTGATGCTGGATGAGAAGGCCTGGCTCGCAGTCTCTGCTCGAATTCATCCGAAAGGTGTTCTATGGGGTTGAGGTCAGGACTCTGTGCGGGCCAGTCAAGTCTCACCCCAAACTCGCTCATCCGTGTCTTTATGGACTTGCTTTATTTTCAGTCCAAGATAAGAAATTGGATAAGAAAACTCCCACCAGTGACACACTTCCTGTCCCGGGGTGACCACACCTCCCTCCCCTGTACTGTAAGGAGTGGCAGTGTTGTCACCCTAAGACAGGAAGTGTGTTGGGACTACATAATGCCTTCCCTTTCTTTTTTTTTTTTTTTCTTTTTTTTTTTTTTTTTTTTTTTAATTACCATAACCAAGGGTGGAGATGTTCTATAGTCCACAGAAAGAGTTGGGAATAATGTAACCCGATAACGTTCAGCACAGATTTCTGGCGAGTTTTTTTATAAAACGGATCTAACAAAAAGCCTGTAAGTCACGCACTTCCTGTCCTGAGGTGACAACGTCAACTTGCTGCACTGTAAGGAGGAACAGTGTTGTCACGCTAGGGCAGAAATTGTTAAGTAAAGGGGAGGAGTTCTGTAGTCCTATCTTCATAACATAGGGTGGAGGGTTTTCTACGGTCCACAGAGAGAGCTGGGGGTAATGTAATTGATAACGGCCAGCACAGATTTATGGCCGAAGCAACTGGGAGATGTTTTTTTTTTTTTTTTTTTTTATTTATTTATGTTTATTATTTGCATGTATCAACCGATGTAACAAAGCGCTCATCAACGGTATATTAAAGGCTAAAAGAGAAAAATAAGTGAATTTCATGGCTCTAGAAAAGATCTAGTCTGTTTGTGTTTTTCTTTCTAGGTGTAAATCAAACCCCCATAGAAGGAAATACAGAGATGTTTTTGTAGTTTAAACAAAGTCCTGTCACTGACAGGTGCTGACATAAAGATCACACGGCTTTGTTTATAAATAAACCTGAATTTTTGCCATGGCTTTGTAAATAAATAAATCAATATTTGTGATACCTGATATTTTTGGTTTTGGCCTCGTTTATAAACAAATCCATATCGGCCTGCGTTCACACTTCACCATTCATTTTCATGCAGTTGTGCTCATGATGTGCAAAGTGCGTTGTTAATAGCACCCCAACCCCCCCAAAAAAATGCCTGTTTTCTCTTTATACAAAGTGCATTAAACTTGGCAAAGTGTAATAAATAAATAAATGACTTTTGATGCTCAAAAAATGGTGCACAAGCTACTCTACTGCGTAATATCGTAGCCATTAAAACGACTGGGTGGCCCTATGTGTGTGATGCAAAACTGCGCTTATGTACAGCATGTTTATGTGCATATTTATTCAGGCGTTTTCATGCGCTTTAGCGTTAAAAAAAGCGCCTGAAAGAAGCTGCAACTGCAATCCCAATGTAAAGCCCGAGTGCTTTCACACTGAGGCGCTGCGCTGGCAGAGTGTCAAAAAAAGTCCTGCAAGCAGCTTCTTTGCAGCGCTTTTGGAGTGGTGAATACACCTCTCCTAAGCGCCCCTTCCCATTGAAATCAATGGGAAGCGCTTGGAAAAACGCTATTGGCAGCAGCGTTTTGTGGGCGCTTTTAACCCTTTATTTGCCCAATAGCAGGGTTAAAGCACCCCATTAACGCTCAAAAAACGCTGGT
This sequence comes from Lithobates pipiens, assembly GCF_037356315.1. Lineage (NCBI taxonomy): Eukaryota > Metazoa > Chordata > Amphibia > Anura > Ranidae > Lithobates > Lithobates pipiens. The sequence continues at coordinate 3,035,903 of NW_027507789.1, forward strand.
AAAGCGCTGCTAGTTTAAGCGGCGCTTACGAGCGTTTTCGGGCGCTGACATTCACCTTGGGACTGCAGATGAGGCTTCTTCAAGCGGCTTTACAGGCGCTTTTTAACGCTAAAGCGCTTGAAAAACGCCCCAGTGTGAAAGGGTCTAGAGCTAAATGTTAATGCAGGCTTTCAAGATGCCTAGGATTTGACATGGCTTTGTTTATATAAACAAAGCCACATAAATGGCAGCTCTTTTCTTTTCTTTCGTCCCCTTTTTTTTCTTTCTTTTTTGTTGTCTTTTGTTCTTCTTCCTTCTCCCTTCTTCTCTCTTCTTCTCTCTTCTTCTCTCTTCTTCTCTCTTCCTTCTCTCTCTTCTTCTCCCTTCTTCTCTCTTCTTCTCTCTTCTTCTCTCTCATCTTCTCTCTTCTTCTCTCTCTTTCTCTCCCTTCTTCTCCCTTCTTCTCTCTTCTTCTCTCTCTCTTCTCTCTTCTCTCTCTCTTCTTCTCTCTTCTTCTCTCTCTTCTTCTCTCTTCTTCTCTCCTTTTCTCTCTTCTCTCTTTTTTAATTATTATTATGATTCTTTTCTTTCGCCGTGTACGTGTCAAATCGATCACTGTTTTTGAGATGGACGCCTATCATACAATTATCTATATATTACAGTGATTATAGATGTGGTGTTACAGTCCTGATTTTGATTACACATTAGAGATACGAGATGTTTACCTCCTTCTTCCCTTCCCTTTTTTTTTTATTTTTATTATAATAATATATTTAATATAACCTTCATTTATTTTATTTTATTTTTTCTTCTCAGGGTGGGTCCAGTACGCGGAGCGGGTTCTGGGTGACTCTGTGACTCCTCATATCTGCACAGCAAAGTCTCCTCAGCAGATCATGGGATCGCTGGTGAAAGGATACTTCGCCTCTCACAAGGTCAGTCCAGCCGTCTACGTGGTGTGTGTGGTTTGTGTGTTTTTTTTTTGGTTTACTTTCTGTCAACACATTTATATTAAGGTTCTATTTGTGAGAACACGATGCTCATTCTTTCTCTCCGTCCTCCCCAGAACCTGGCCCCTGACAAGATCTTCCACCTTACTGTGGCCCCGTGCTACGACAGGAAGATGGAAGCCCTCCGGGAGGATTATTACACCGAGCTGCACAACTGCCGGGACGTGGACTGTGTGCTGACGTCAGGTGAGGATCGGAGGATCGATTTGATGGAACAGAGCACATCCACACAATGGAGGAGTACCGTATATACTCGAGTATAGGCCGACCCGAATATAAGCCGAGGCCCCCAATTTACCCCCAAAAAAACTGGCAAACTTATTGACTCGTGTAAAGCCGAGGGTAAGACATGCCTGTCCATCCCTGTGTGTGTGTCCGTCCATCCCTGTGTGTCCGTCCATCCCTGTGTGTCCGTCCATCCCTGTGTGTCCGTCATCCATCCCTGTGTGTGTCCATCCCCATCCATCCATCCCTGTGTGTGTGTGTCTCCATCCATCCATCCATCCATCCCTGTGTGTGTGTCTCCATCCATCCATCCATCCCTGTGTGTGGTGTATCCATCCTGTGTGTGTGTGTGTGTGTGTGTGTGTGTGTGTGTGTGTGTGTGTGTGTGTCCAGCCTACCTGTGTCCCGAGCCTTTGTCCCGAGCCTCCGTCCCGTGCCGAGCCTCCTTGCCTCCGTGCCTCGCCGCCGTGCCTGCCTCCGTCCCGTCCCGTCCCGTCCCGTGCCGTGCCTTGCCTTGCCTCCGTCCCGTGCCTCTTCGTTCGTCGGCGCCTCGGCGGCCATTGTAAAATTCAAAAGCTGCGCCGCCGCCTTCGCCTGTGATAGGCGGAACACTGAATTTCCCAGCAAGCCTGTGTTCCGCCTATCACGTACATCGTATCATCCTCGTCCGTAGTACGAGGATGATACGATGTCCGTGATAGGCGGAACACAGGCTGCTGGGGAAATTTCAGTGTTCCGCCTATCACAGGCGAAGGCGGAGCGGAGGCGCGGCTTTTGAACTATAGAATGGCCGCTGTCTGTCTGCCTCGACACGCTGATCGAGCGGGCAGACAGCGATGACTCGAGTATAAGCCGAGGGGGGCACTTTCAGCCTCAAAAAGAGGCTGAAAATCTCGGCTTATACTCCGAGTATATACGGTATTAGTTGGCCAAGTATTGGTTAACCTTTTTTAAGCTGCCAAAATGTTGGCATTGGCCTTCAAAACTACCAGCCAGTGGCAGTGCATCCGCAAAGGGTGCAGGAGCGCCGCCCCCTCTTTCCTGCACCACTCTAATCACCACAGATAGAGAGATTCATGCAATGTATGAATCTATGGTCTCTGCTGACACCCCCTGTTCAGGTGCCCAGCCCATTTTCAGACGCCGGGCATCTGAATTACAGTGGTGAGGGTATTTTTTGGAAGCACCTGATTAGAGCCATGGGCTCTAATAGGCGCCCAAAAAGGTGAACAGTGGGCGCAATGCTGTTCACTCAGCTGTGTGTTAGCAAAGTGAAATGCTTTGCTTTGCTAACACTGAATCCACCTCTCAGCCAATCAGGGTGCCGGGTCTGTTACCAATCGCCTGATTGGCTGAAAACATCAGGCGCTGTGATTGGACGCCTGAGAGAAGACAGAAGAAGACACTGAGGACGTGCAGGAGACCGCCGCTGACCCGCTCCGAGACAGGTAAGTGCCAGGTGGCATCTGATGGGGCACAGTGGCTGCTCTTTGATAGCTGCAATGATGATGATTTTTTTTTTTTTATTAGTTTTTCAGTTTTTTTGCACCCCCCAAAAAAAAAATTTGAACACCAGCCGCCACTGCTACCAGCTTCAGTCTCAAAGGAGCCACCAAGTGCTGTCATACTGGTTTAAGGCACAAATCAAGGTGTTGCAGTGCCAGTTTAGGCTCTTCTGTCAAGGAGCCACAGCACAGTTTGGGGCCCTTGCAAAGTGCCACTGTACCAGTTGGGGGCCCTCAAATAACTGTGCCCCCCCCCCCCCCCAGTGCTGGTTTTATCTCCTGAAAAAACGTTTGGCACCCTCAAGGTTCTGTGGCACTGCTTGGGGCTCCCCATAAAGGTGCAGTAAAGTAGGTGATCCTTCCGCCACTTAAGGCGGCATAGCAAGAATTGGGCCTTTTCAAGGTGACACAGCACCTAAGGTGACACCTTAACTCCTGCAGCCTTAAGGTGGCACGGCGCAGATTGGTTTCCCCTCGAGGTGCATCCACGCCTGTTGAGTTCCCCTCAGGGTGCCACAGTTCCAGTAAGAGCCCTTTTTAAAGGTGACACAGCACCTTAATAATTTCCGTACAGGATTAATAAAGAATTCTGAATTTTAGATTCCTCAAGGTGCTGCAGCATTAGTGGGGGGGGGGTTCCCCTTAAGGTGCACCAGTTGGGCCCCTCTGAAGGTGCTCCAGTGCCAGTTGGGCCCCTCTGAAGGGTGCTCCAGTGCCAGTTGGGCCCCTCCTCAATGTTCAACAACAATCCCAGTTGTGGGCCTCCTTTAAAGTGACGCAGTACCTTAGGAAACCCCCCTTGGGTGTGGGCAGTGCTTGTTATGGCCACCTGTTGGAACCCTCCTCAAGGTGTGGCAGTGCAGGTTGGGGCCACCAGCTGAACGAATGTTGCACTTTCCATGTAAGAGAAGTGTCCTGTCCTGCGTCTGACGTGTCGTCTGCTTTGTATTCCAGGGGAGGTGATGCAGATTATGGAGCAGAGGAACATTTCCATCAAGAGATTGCAGAGTCTCCTCTGGAGAACATGTGAGTGATTTTGTGTTGCTGCAGGAAGAAAATTCCTGAAGGTCTCCCGGGGGCCACAAGACACATTCTTCGGACGCGGCTGTTGTTGTTTTTCTAATTGTGGCAAATGCCTGAAACTACAATCCCAGCAGAAGGCTCTTCCAACCGGACCTCAACGCCGGTGTTCTGACATTATACAGTCCGGCCATCGAAAAGTGTCCGCTCCGTACTGCGCAGGCGCAGCGCTTGTGCAGCACGGAGCAGAAGGAGATTCTGAAAATCTCTGAAGATGAACGGCGCCTGCTCCGTGAAGCCCCACCATCCAAGTGGACATAAAGCTGCACATATTGAGGGCCCCTCGCGGGCTCACCACTCTTCACTCGGCTCTTTTTATTCAAACTCTATGTCACTTGGATGGTGGGGCTTGGACCCGGACTCGCGGCGCAGGCGCCGTTCATCTTCGGATATTTTCGGAATCTGCTTGGTCCTGTGTACTGCAGCCTCTGGTGGGATTTTACTTCTGTGTTGGTGTGTCTTTTTTTTTTTTTTTTGTGGTCCCACAGTAAATCATAAGGACACCACAAACCAAATATTGTTATATTTTTGTTAACAAACCAACCCCCCCCCCCCCACCCCCAATAACACAGATGATCCTAACTGAGCTTTACTGTCTCGCGGTATGATCACCTCACTAAACGAAAGTCCCAGTGCACCTTCTCATGGGACAGCAGGAGAAGGAGAAGACCGTTTGTAAACTTGATTTCTTGGGGGGGGAATCCAATTTTCAGGAGTCAGAGTTGCGCCGCTGTGTACAAGGGTCGCCTGTTATAGGATTAGAGCACCCTGCATGCTGGAGGGGGTGGGCTTGGGTTATTGGAAATGGAGGGAGACATGCATACAGGGATTTTCTGCCTCATCCAATTAATAAAAGTCCCACCACCTGATAATCCCTTGGGAATTTCACCCTTGAAGGGACCTTTGCTTAAGAGGGGGGGGGGAGTCATCCTTATCCTTTTAATAAGAATTATTATATATATTTTTTCTTTAATTATTTTTAAAACAAAGATGGCAATGCTTTGTTAATAATAATTTTATTAATAATTATGATTTTATTATTAATAATAATCATAAAAATATAATAACCAAACATTGTTAAAAACATTGTTTTAATAAGAATTACATTTAAAGAAAAAAAAAAAAACAGTAGTAGTAGTAGATAAAAACAATAGACTGCCGGTGCAAAAAGGAACTAACAGATTATATCCTAGTTTGCTTATATGAATAAGTGAATGTCACCTCGTGAGTAAACAAATTCATATACATACTTTTTGAAGTAGCAGTAAATCATAATTATATTTACTATTATTTTTTTTTATTATTTTAATAATAATGTCACCTTCATCTGAATATTATTCTTATTAATAAGTAAGAATTACATTTATGTTTTAGTAATAATTACATTTAAAAATGTATTAATAGTAAAAAAATTATTAATAAAATATGTACTAGTACTTTTATTAATAATAAAATAACAACGCCGCCTCCCATATGTTTTTAATAATATTTTTTATTTCCCCATCTGTTTTTAATATTACATTTTAAAAATTAAATTTTATTTAATAATGTGTATTTACAATATAATCGCGTAGGATCAAATATAAGTACAATTTGACCCCCTTTCACACCAAGGCAGTTTTAGCGTTAGAAATAGCGCCCGAAAACTGCCTCCCATTCCTTGCAATGGGGGCTTTCACACTGGGGGCTGGGCGCTTGCAGGACGTTAGTAAAAGTCCTGCGAGCAGCACCTTAGCGGGTTTGGGAAGCGCTGTATAGAACGCCCCTGCCCATTGCAATGAATGGGAAATGCTTCCGAAGTGCCTGAAAAACATTTCAGAAGCACCGTAACATGGGAGTGTTTAACCCCTTCTTTGCGGTTAACAGTGCCCCGCTAGTGGCTGAAAAGCACCGCTAAAGCGAGTGGCGCTTTATTGCTAACGCACGGGCGGCCCCAGTGTGAAAAGGGTCTTTTGGTTCCTGTGCAGTTCTTATTAATAATTAACATTATTATACAGGATTTATATTGCGCCAACATTTTGCTCAGTACTTTACAACAATGAGGGCAGACGGTACACTTGCAATTCAAATCAATACAGGAGGGATCAGAGGGCCGGTGATCCCTGAGAGCTTACAATCTAGAAAGGAGGGTAGTTCTTTGCTGTGTTCACAATGTCTCACACAGATCGGGCCCCCGCTGCAGCCTCTCGCCTTGTGACTTGCTACAAAGTTAGTGGTTGCAGTCTGGAGGAGAAGAGGAGACGGGAAATGCTTCCTTTTTGCCTGCAGCAGACTGAAGACATCTCACCCTAGGCAAAGTCACTGGACTGGAGCCCAGGATGGCTTTTTAATGAGTCTACTGGTGATTCCAAGTGGTGGCAAAACTTGCGACGCACTCTTTTTTTTTTTTATTTTTTATTTATTTTTTTTTTTTTGGGGTTGTTGCAGGACAAAACGCACATGGGGAGGGGGGAGCCTTATCACGGCAATTGCACAAAACGTGTGTGAATTGCACTTTTAAAATCCCAAGGGGGGGGGGGGGGTGATCTACGTTCCCACTATTGGATATGTGACGGGGGGGGGGGGGGGGGGGGCTAGAGCAGCAGTATGAAGGAAAAGTGGCTTTATCCTTTAATTGTTTTTTATCTCGGCATTCTGCTGTCTGATGGGCGCTAAATAGGGAACTTCTGGACCGGACGGTGAGGCATCAAAAAAAAATTGGCACATTTGGGGCGGGGGGGGGGGGGGTTGTTTGATAAAACTGAGCACGCAGAATATGGTGCAGTCCGGCGGCGTCTTACTTCAGCTTGTTCAATGAAGCTTTGTCAATAAAAACCTGGAAACTGATTGGCTCCCATGCACAGCTGCCCCAGGTTTTGCACTCTCCAGTTTTAGTAAATCAGCCCCAGAAAGTCCATCAGCTGATTGATGAATCGGATCCTCCATTCAGAATCGAATGGTGGAACAATAATCCTTTTCTTCAGCAGAAGCAGGTAGGACTCTGCATCATGTGCAAATACACTTCTCCTTTTAAATGATGATTTATTGTGTGTGTGTTGTGTTGTGTTTTTTTTTTTTTTTTTTTTTTTTTTTATCACAGCAGTTCATTATTTCCAGTAGATTGTTCTCCATTCCTGAGTGTTTTTTTTTTTTTTTTTTTCTTTCCCCCACCATGGGAGTTTCATCAGATGATTGGGATTTGTACCATGTGACTAGTCAGCGGTTTATTCCCATGTGATCTCGCCTTCCCCCTCCTGATTCCCCTTTTTATTTATTATTTTATTTTATTTATTTATTTATTTTTTCCCCTCACAGCTTCGGAGGGACGTGCTGTGCGTCTGTGCGCCACGAAGGCACCGGCTCCGACGGGTACCTCGCGCACCTCTTCCGCCACGCCGCCAAGGAATTGTTCGGTACAGACATCCAGGAGATCACGTATAAGACTCTAAGGTGAGTTCTGGATGGAGATGTTTTTTTTGTTTTTTTTTTTTGTATAAAAATAAGTTGTCATTTACAAAGGATTAATAGATGGAAATTTTGAAAGTCCCTGTTTTATTTTTTATTTATTTATTTTTTTGCACAGGAACAAAGACTTCCAGGAAGTGCGTCTAGAAAAAGACGGTGAGACTGTGCTGCGTTTTGCAGCTGCCTACGGCTTCCGAAACATCCAGAACATGGTGCTGAAACTGCGCAAGGGGAAGTTCCACTATCACTTTGTGGAGGTCCTGGCCTGCCCCGGAGGTAGGTAGTTTCAGGAGGTCCTTTTTTTTGCAGCTACACTTACGGAGGCAGCCATTGTATAGTTGGGATGGGGGCGGTATTTCAGAAAAATGAGTCAATGGGCTCAGCGGCATTGGAAGGCTCCCCCTTCTTTTTAAATGTGTTTTTTTTTTTTTTTCCATCATGGCCACTTTTTTCTTTTGGCGCCGGGAGATGGGTATGCCAAGCGTTCTGTGCAGCCATTGGCTCCTGGTGGGACCTGAAGCTGGCAGAGTAAAGATCCGAAGGTCTGAATCTGAAGCCTGTCTTCATGAGATTGCTCAGAAGAGCACGTGGGGCTTTTAGGCTCGACGCGTTTCTGACTGTCATGTGTAGGGCAGCTTATTCATTTTCAGTTGGCTGCACTACATGCCAGAAACGTGGAAAATAAATCTGACCGTTTCTCCACAATTTTTAGCCAAAATTAGAATATTACATAAGACTAATTAATAAAAAAGGATTTTTAATAGAGAAATGTTGGCTTAGTGAGAAGTCTGTCCATGTACAGTATAGGATGCACTCAATACTTGGCCGGGACTCATTTTGCATGAATCACGGCATCAATGTGACGTGGCATGGAGGAGATCAGCCTGTGGCACTGCTGAGGTGTTATGGAAGCCCAGGTTGCTCTGATAAGGCCCTTCAGCTCATCTGCATTGTTGAGTCTGGTGTCTCTCAACTTCCTCCTGACAATTCCCCACAGATTCTCTATGGGATTTAGGTCAGGCGAGTTTGCCAGCCACATGATCATGTGTCCAGGTATTGGTAGCTTTGGCAGTGTGGGAGGTTGCCAAGTCCTGATGGAAAATGAAATTGGTATCTTGATAAAGCTGGTCAGCAGAGGGAAGCATGAAGAGCTCCAGAATTTCCTGGCAGAGGGCTGCGCTGACTTTGGACCTGATAAAACGCAGTGGACCAACAGATGACACGGCGCCCCAAATCATAACAGACTGTGGAAACTTCGCACTGGACCTCATGCAACTTGGATTCTGTGCCTCGCCGCTCTCTCCTCCATACTCTGTGCCTCGCCGCTCTCTCCTCCATACTCTGTGCCTCACCGCTCTCTCCTCCATACTCTGTGCCTCGCCGCTCTCTCCTCCATACTCTGTGCCTCGCCGCCTCTCTCCTCCATACTCTGTGCCTCGCCGCTCTCTCCTCCATACTCTGTGCCTCACCGCTCTCTCCTCCATACTCCTGTGCCTCGCCGCTCTCTCCTCCATACTCTGTGCCTCGCCGCTCTCTCCTCCATACTCTGTGCCTCGCCACTCCTTCTCCAGACTCTGGGACCGAGATTTCCAAATGAAATGCAAAATTTTCCACAGTCTGTGAAGATTTGGGGAGCCGTGTCATCTGCTGGTGTTGGTCCTCCTGTGTTTTATCAAATCCAAAGTCAGCGCAGCTCTCTAGCAGGAAATTCTGGAGCTCTTCATGCTTCCCTCTGCTGACCAGCTTCATGGAGATGCCGATTTCATTTTACAGTAGGACTCGGCACATAGCACACTGCAAAAAAATTACCAATACCTGGTCACATGATCGTGGGATCACTGTGCTTGATTGCCCAGCAAACTAGCCTGACCTAAATCCTATAGAGCAGCCTTTCTCAACCTTTTCAACGCAGAGGTCTCGGGGGGGGGGGGCCTTGCTAAAAATCTACAACTCATGTTATAATAGTGTGTTGGTCAGTGGGAAGAATGGTCCCCCTTACAGATAGCTAAAAAGATTAATGGCGTCAGTTGGAACTTATCTGAGAGGCAGGAATTGCCCAATGTTGAAGGAACCCCTACAACCTCTGGAGGGACCCTGGTTGAGAATCGCTGCCGTAGAGAATCTGTGAGGAATTCTCGAGAGGAAGGTGAGAGACACCAGACCCAACAATGCAGACGAGCTGAAGGCCGATATCAAAGCAACCTGGGTTTCCATAACACCTCAGCCGTGCCACAGGCTGATCTCCTCCATGCCACACCACGCCGTAATTCATGCAAAAGGAACCCTGACCAAGTATTGTGTGCATCCTATTCTCTACATGGACAGACTTTTCACTAAGGCAACATTTCTCTATTACATAAGACCAATAAAAAAGGATTTTTAATATTCGAATTTTTGGCTAAAATTTTTGGAGATTTCTTGTCCACGTTTCTGGCATGTAGTGCAGCCAATTACATTTCTCTTTAAAAAAAAAAGAAAAAATTATGTAAATATTCAAATTTTCTGAGATGCTGAATTATGGGATTTTTAATAGCTGTAAGCCATAATCAACAAAATTTAAAGAGAAATGCTGTGTATAAGGCATCTATAGAAAATATACCAGTTTCCCATATTATAATGTTATGAGATGCACCTGTATTTCAATAACTCGTTTTATTCCCCCCCCCCCCCCCCAGGCTGCCTGAACGGAAAAGGCCAAGCGCAGACGGCGGACGGGAAACCGGAACGGGCGATGCTGCAGGAGATGGAAGCCTTGTACACCCGCGTCCCCGTGCAGAGCCGCAGGATAACCCGCACATACAGGAGCTGTACACTACCTGGCTGGAGGGCGCCGAGTCGCAGAAATCCAGGGAAATGCTACACACCAAATTCGTACCCACAGGCCACAACACCGCACGGGTGGACATGAAATGGTGAGGCCTGCGGACTCGTGCTGCTTCTATGCAATGGGCTCGGTGGATGCTGCCAGAAACCAGCGTGTCTTCCCCTCCCCCCCCCCCCCCCCCCCCACCGAGAGAGAACACAACATGGCCGATGCTGCGCCTTGGGCAGGAGGTGCCCCTGGATAAAATCGGATGAACCGGTTGGCTTAGACTTGTTATAGGTTCAAATTCCTTCCCTTTTTTTTTTTTTTTTTTTTTTTTTTTTTTGTGTGCCATTCTTGGACCAGTTCTAAGCATTTTGGCCTTGTCCGTCCTTTACAGTGAAACTCCTAACCCTTTGCTGCCAGGTCAGCCTGGTGGAGCCAAAAAGGGTTTAATTTTGCAGTGCGTGTTTATTGTCTCATTTCTACATAAATGCCTTATTTTCCCTTCGGCCGTTGCTTCAGACCCAACCTTCCTGCCATCTTGGTGGAACCTTCTGTCTACTGTGGTGGTTCAGACCTTGGTGGACGAAGGGTCTTCACTATTTCTGAAACTGCCTAGCGGGTTTCAAGAGGTTATCCATTTTTTTAAGTACATCTCAAAACCAATTTTTATCTTTAGTAGGATAGAGTTGGGAAAGGTTGTGTTTTTTTTTTTTTTTTCCCCCCCAACTTCCTGTCCAGTAGACACAACAGGAAGCGAGAAGAAATCTGCCCAAATAGTGGGCTTTACCATTTTGGATTTCCCATTTATTTTTTCCCTGGGCACACAAAATAAAGATGGGGTGTAGACTGCATATAATAACCTTGACCAGGGGGGTACTTACCCTTGCACATTATCATCTACATGTTTGGCTGTAGATACCCTTTGTTTTATTTTTTAAGATCAATTCGATATTATTTCATTTTTGTAAACAGGCATGGGAAACCCGAATATAGTCTTCTATCCAAAAGTGCCCCATTACCTGGATTGTAGGGGACTCTCCTGTTTGGTATGGCTGCTTGCTGGGATAAGGCTGATTTCTCAAGAGCCCTGCTACCGGACAAGCAACCAAGGCAGCCAATAGATCAGGGGTCTCCAGACTTTCTAAACAAAGGGCCAGTTTACTGCCCTTCATACTATTTAGGGGCCTGACTGTGGCCATTGAAAGTAGAAATTGTTTAACTCCCTCCCCAGTACATGCAAGTATGTACTATGGGAGGAATAGTGCCCCATTGTTGGTTCAGTGGGAGGAATAGCGCCCCATCGTTGGTTTCAGTGGGAGGAATAGCGCCCCATCGTTGGTGTCAGTGGGAGGAATGGCGCCCCATCATTGGTGTCAGTGGGAGGAAATGGCGCCCATCATTGGTGTCAGTGGGAGGAATAGTGTCCCCATCATTGGTGTCAGTGGGAGGAATGGCGCCCCATCATTGGTGTCAGTGGGAGGAATAGCGTCCCATCATTGGTGTCAGTGGAGGAATGGCGCCCCATCATTGGTGTCAGTGGGAGGAATAGCGTCCCATCATTGGTGTCAGTGGGAGGAATAGCGCCCCATCATTGGTGTCAGTGGGAGGAATAGTGTCCCATCATTGGTGTCAGTGGGAGGAATAGCGCCCCATCATTGGTGTCAGTGGGAGGAATAGCGTCCCATCATTGGTGTCAGTGGGAGGAATGGCGCCCCATCATTGGTGTCAGTGGGAGGAATGGCGCCCCATCATTGGTGTCAGTCGGGAGGAATGGCGCCCCATCATTGGTGTCAGTGGGAGGAATAGCGTCCCATCATTGGTGTCAGTGGGAGGAATAGCGTCCCATCATTGGTGTCAGTGGGAGGAATAGCGTCCCATCATTGGTGTCAGTGGGAGGAATAGCGTCCCATCATTGGTGTCAGTGGGAGGAATAGCGCCCCATCATTGGTGTCAGTGGGAGGAATAGCGCCCCATCATTGGTGTCAGTGGGAGGAATAGCGCCCCATCATTGGTGTCAGTGGGAGGAATAGCGCCCCATCATTGGTGTCAGTGGGAGGAATAGCGCCCCATCATTGGTGTCAGTGGGAGGAATAGCGCCCCATCATTGGTGTCAGTGGGAGGAATAGCGCCCCATCATTGGTGTCAGTGCGAGGAATAGCGTCCCATCATTGGTGTCAGTGTGAGGAAAGAGAACCTACAGGCTTAATAAAGGCAGGCAAAGGGCAGCATCCAGCCCCTGGGTTGTGGTTTGGAGACCATTGAAATAGATGATGCTGTTGACTTCAGTGGCCAAACAAAGCTGCACGTGAGTTACTGTATATTACAATGTGCCTCAGGTTGACACGGAGTTGGTGGTCAACCAGTCGCAGCCCCAGATGTCATCAAAGTAAATATAACTTGGTAAGCTGGACAGCGGTCATCAAGGTGGACCGGATTATTGAGCTGGAAAAGGGTCATAAAAATGGGTAGAACTCCGTAACATGGACAGGGGGGTCATGAAGTTGGACAGATGGAAGATTCTTTGATGACCAGGCTTTCCATAGGCACCACTCTAGCTGGAACACCCCACCATGACTGAAGGGCTATTATTTTATGTTCAGCCATCTTCAGCCTGTTTACAAAAATTATAAGTGAACCTCTTCCCGTGTTTTGCTTCTTCTATTATAATTTCTTCCGTGTCATAGTTGTACGTGTATTGAGGTGGCCCTTTTTGTATGAGTTCCCATCACCTCAGCACAATCGGCTGAGCTACTGAATATAAGATTGGGTTAAAAAAATGGGCGTCCTCTACCCAGGCAACCTGTTTTTAAATGCGACTTCTGTAGTACACTTGCTTTGCCTTAGTCTTGGAAGTCCCTTTACATGAACTTGATGCTGCTAACCCTACCAGCAGGAGCAATGGTACCAGATGTAGCACTCTAAGATGTTGGCATAAATGCCACCTGATCTTCCTCGAACCCGCCACGATATTTTGTCTTCATGAGTTGCGTCCATTTCACGTGGTTGGTTGTACTCTCCATTTTTATTTTCTCTAAAGTCTCGACACAGTATTTTGTTCTAGAAGGAGCACCGGGTTCTGAGTAAATCCCAGAACGCCGAGCTCTAAGATGTTGTTGCATATCAAGACCATACGTGATCGTAACGTATTTTTGGCATTTTCTAGTCGTCCATGTTATTTATATTTTCTGTAATACTTTGTGACAAAAGGTGATTTATAGATAATCTTAGCCTTGTTTTAGTCAATGTATACACTATGAATGCATAGCTTTTTCATACTATGATCATCCTCCCTGGACCTGGAAATCAATTGGGAGACCTAATCCGTCACATCAACGACCCAACAAGGACATTCTAAGGATCTCTTACTGTAAGTTACTGTAAGGATACTTTTCAAATTTACTTCCCTCTCATTGTTTTATGTCTGTTGTGGTGTTTATTATTATTTTTTTTAATGTATGTTGCCTTTTTTTTTTTTTTTCTGCATTAAAAGAGTTTGAGGAAGCCTTTCATGGGTTGTCCACTGCCTTGTGTGTCTTTTTTTTTTTTTATTACACCCCAGCAAAATGTTTTCTTTCCATTTTATTGGGGAGATTTCTAGACATGTGCAAAAGGAAAAAATTCGTTTAGTTTCGTTGTAATTCGTTAATTCATTAATTTCGTTTAGTTATATTCGTTAACTTCCTTAAATTCGTTTTCGGATTTCGTTTAGTTTTCTACTGAATTCGAAAAATCGGCCACATTCGAAAATATTTCAACCGGATTCGAAATGATTTCAACATGATTCGACATTATTTCAACCACATTCGAAAATATTTTGTGACCCGACTTTAGGGCCATGTATCTCGGGGTCACTTGGTGCTAGAAACTCCAAATTTGGACATGTTATAGTGCTAGTACAATTGTGTTTGCATACCAAATTTGGGGTTTCTAGCTATAAGTGACCCCGAGATATGTGGCCCCAAAATCGGGTCGCAAAATGTCATTCTCTGCTCTAATAACATTTTGCGACCCGATTTTGGGGCCACATATCTCGGGGTCACTTATAGCTAGAAACCCCAAATTTGGTATGCAAACGCAATAACACTAGCAATACAACATATCCAAATTTGAAGTGTCTAGCACCAAGTGACCCCGAGAAACAGGGCCCTAAATTCGGGTCACAAAATATTTACGAATGCGGTTGAAATAATTTTGAATCATGTCGAATTCATTCGTTATATTTCTTTGGTATTCGTTGTAATTTGTTGTTTTTTTTTTTTTTATTCGGACATTCGGATGCATCCGAATGTCCGAAAGATGCAAAATTCGGCCAAATTTCGATTCGTTACGAAACGAATTGCACAAGCCTAGAGATTTCTCTTCACTCCATATCTCACAACTGGAACTGGGAATAGTTTCCAATGAGGGACAACTCTTTCCTTCAGTGACATTTATTTATTTTCCCCCTGATTTGTAATGATCACCAGTACCAGGGCCAATCTTCCCAGTGGAGGTGCAAACAACCGTTTCAAAACTTTGATAGGGTCACAACTCAATCCAAAAAAAAAAAAAAGTTGACTTTTAGATACACTTTGATACAGCCATCTTAAGAGGTAGTTAGTTCTCCTCCCACTCCTAATTTTAAAGGGCTATCCTACGCTAAAGTCAAAAGTGTCTTTACAGGACTAGTAGAATCGAACCCTTTAATACGCGTTTCCATGCTCATAAAGCTAGCAGCCAAAACTCTAAAACTTCCGTATATTTCATAACTAATGAAATAATAACAGCACAGATATAAAAGACATATATATTTTTTTTCTTCCTCGATTAACTTGTGACGTTTTATGTCCAAACACCCCTATATTAGTGGATATGGGGAACCAATAGAACACCTTATCCCTCCTGGGGTAAAGCAGACATCCGAAACATGCCGTATTTATATTCACTTCGAAGCTAATTTCATGCTGGACAATAATCTGCAGGTTAGCAGGCTATGACCTGTAGGTGTTTCTTCTAGAAAACTGTAGCTGGGATACAGTCCTAAACACGCTGACCTCACAGGGCCACTCCTCAGGTGCTTAATTGGTCAGATGGCCTCTGCCATTACCCCTTTAATGCCAAAGAAAAGTGGACTGCAACCACATGGTTTTAGCTCTTGGCTAATGTCAAAGCAAGGAACATCTGTCAAGTCGTATGAGCGCCAATGTATCATCTTGCTCATTGATTGGACTCTGGTTTCATTATTGTATCTTTTGTAGTGATGGACGAACTTCCGACGGGACGTTTCGCGAACGCGAAACGCGAACGGGCACAAACGTTCGCGAAAACGACCGTTCGCCGCGGGCTCCATTGACTTCAATGGGAGGCGAATTTCGCAAACCTTTAGGTCGAATTTGCGGCCACGGGGTAATTATTAGGGGGTAGCACGCAGTCCCACCACCTGGACAATAGCATAATACATGTATGAGGTGAATTTGGGATCGATAACTACAAGCATTTTTTTTTTATTTGGGAAATTGTTCTGACAATTCAGGACTATGGAGCTAATGAAGGCAATGGAGGAGAGGGAAGGTCAGGGACCAGGGTAGGCAAACAAGAGGGTGCAGGAGATACAGAGCACTGACAGCAGCACCGTAATACAGAGCACTGACATCAGCACCGTGACATACAGCGCTGACAGCAGCACCGTGACATACAGCGCTGACAGCAGCTCCGTGACATACAGCGCTGACAGCAGCTCCGTGACATACAGCGCTGACAGCAGCTCCGTGACATACAGCACTGACAGCAGCTCCGTGACATACAGCGCTGACAGCAGCTCCGTGACATACAGCGCTGACAGCAGCACCGTGACATACAGCGCTGACAGCAGCTCCGTGACATACAGCGCTGACAGCAGCTCCGTGACATACAGCGCTGACAGCAGCTCCGTGACATACAGCGCTGACAGCAGCTCCGTGACATACAGCGCTGACAGCAGCTCCGTGACATACAGCGCTGACAGCAGCTCCGTGACATACAGCGCTGACAGCAGCTCCGTGACATACAGCGCTGACAGCAGCACCGTAAGCAGCCCCAGGAGGAAGTCAGCACAGCACAGGGATGGTGTGATCCCCTCATAATAAGAACCCCCAGGAGGAAGTCAGCACAGCACAGGGATGGTGGGAGCCCCTCATAATAAGAACCCCCAGGAGGAAGTCAGCACAGCACAGGGATGGTGGGAGCCCCTCATAATAAGAACACCCAGGAGGAAGTCAGCACAGCACAGGGATGGTGGGAACCCCTCATAATAAGCAGCCCCAGTAGAAATATGACACCGCTCAACCTCTTCAAAGAGGAGGGTAGGGGCATATAGTACGGTGTGCTTTTTTGGGTCAGGGAAGTGAGCCAAATGAATTAAGAAGGTCTGTGTGCTTGATTCCAAAAATTGTTTATAGACATATACATGGTCTACTGATCACATGTGTTGAATTCCTCCGAGATCCATGCCTCATTCATTTTTAGAAATGTGAGGTAGTTAACACTGTCGTGAGCTAGGCGAGTACGCTTATCGGTCACAATCCCCCCTGCTGCGCTGAACGTCCTTTCGGACAGGACACTGGATGAGGGGCAAGCCAACAGTTCGATTGCAAATTGGGCAAGCTCTGGCCAGAGGTCAAGCCTGCCCACCCAGTAGTCTAGGGGTTCATCACTCCTCAGAGCGTCCACATCGGCCGTTAACCCAATGTAGTCGGACACCTGACGGTCTAGGCGTTCCCTGATGCTGGATCCGGATGACACCTGTCGATGGGTCGGCTGAAAGAATGACCTCATATCCGAAGTCACCAACACATCTTCAAACCGGCCTCTTCTTGCAGGCGCTGTTGGATTGGTACCCGCAAATCCTTCTCTGGGAGTGGGAATTGCTCCTCTGCCAGCGCACGCAAAAGCAGAATGCAGCATTTCTCGAAGCAAGGCCTGGAAGTGCTGCATTCTGACAGCCCTCTGCGACGGCGGTAACATTTCCGCCATTTTGTGTTTGTACCGGGGATCTAAGTACGTTGCCACCCAGTACTGGTCCTTGACCCTCATGCTTTTTATACGGGGGTCCCTATTAAAACACTGGAGCATGAAGGCCCCCATTTGCACTCAAGCGGAAGGTATGTGGTGGTGGTGGTGTTGTTGGTGGTAGTGTCTTTGGGGGTGCACATAGCAGAGAGTGAAGAAGAGGGTGCAGATCGAGAGGATGAGGAGGGTGCAGAAGAATAAGGCTGAGTGAGCCACTCAACCAAGTCTGGTGCGTCCTTTAAAGTAATTGAACGCACCTTCTGCAACTTCCCACTTTGGCTCAAGGCTGTTGCTCCTGCCCTACCCCTACCACCCCTGCGGAAGGGCCTGCCTCTTCCTCTGCCTGTCATTTTTTAAATCACCCTGTGACAAAACTCTTAGTCCCTATACCGCTGAAGGACTGCTGCAGTATAGGGCAGCGGTCAGCAGTAGTGCACGTCAACCCTATGTATTGTGGACCGATAGCGGTCCTTACAGAACAGCAGACTGTACTGCACTCAGGCCTATGTACCGTAGCACCCTATACCAAGTTACCAGTCCTTATAAGAACTTTTGTGGACCAAGCAGGTTGTGTGTTAGTGATTAGCAGACTGTACGTCAGTCCCTATACCAATGAAGGACTGCTGCAGTATAGGGCAGCGGTCAGCAGTAGTGCACGTCAACCCTATGTATTGTGGACCGATAGCGGTCCTTACAGAACAGCAGACTGTACTGCACTCAGGCCTATGTACCGTAGCACCCTATACCAAGTTACCAGTCCTTATAAAAACTTTTGTGGACCAAGCAGGTTGTGTGTTAGTGATTAGCAGACTGTACGTCAGTCCCTATACCAATGAAGGACTGCTGCAGTATAGGGCAGCGGTCAGCAGTAGTGCACGTCAACCCTATGTATTGTGGACCGATAGCGGTCCTTACAGAACAGCAGACTGTACTGCACTCAGGCCTATGTACCGTAGCACCCTATACCAAGTTACCAGTCCTTATAAAAACTTTTGTGGACCAAGCAGGTTGTGTGTTAGTGATTAGCAGACTGTACGTCAGTCCCTATACCAATGAAGGACTGCTGCAGTATAGGGCAGCGGTCAGCAGTAGTGCACGTCAACCCTATGTATTGTGGACCGATAGCGGTCCTTACAGAACAGCAGACTGTACTGCACTCAGGCCTATGTACCGTAGCACCCTATACCAAGTTACCAGTCCTTATAAAAACTTTTGTGGACCAAGCAGGTTGTGTGTTAGTGATTAGCAGACTGTACGTCAGTCCCTATACCAATGAAGGACTGCTGCAGTATAGGGCAGCGGTCAGCAGTAGTGCACGGCAACCCTATGTATTGTGGACCGATAGCGGTCCTTACAGAACAGCAGACTGTAACGCACTCAGGCCTATGTACCGTAGCACCCTATACCAAGTTACCAGTCCTTATAAGAACTTTTGTGGACCAAGCAGGTTGTGTGTTAGTGATTAGCAGACTGTACGTCAGTCCCTATACCAATGAAGGACTGCTGCAGTATAGGGCAGCGGTCAGCAGTAGTGCACGGCAACCCTATGTATTGTGGACCGATAGCGGTCCTTACAGAACAGCAGACTGTAACGCACTCAGGCCTATGTACCGTAGCACCCTATACCAAGTTACCAGTCCTTATAAGAACTTTTGTGGACCAAGCAGGTTGTGTGTTAGTGATTAGCAGACTGTACGTCAGTCCCTATACCAATGAAGGACTGCTGCAGTATAGGGCAGCGGTCAGCAGTAGTGCACGGCAACCCTATGTATTGTGGACCGATAGCGGTCCTTACAGAACAGCAGACTGTAACGCACTCAGGCCTATGTACCGTAGCACCCTATACCAAGTTACCAGTCCTTATAAGAACTTTTGTGGACCAAGCAGGTTGTGTGTTAGTGATTAGCAGACTGTACGTCAGTCCCTATACCAATGAAGGACTGCTGCAGTATAGGGCAGCGGTCAGCAGTAGTGCACGGCAACCCTATGTATTGTGGACCGATAGCGGTCCTTACAGAACAGCAGACTGTAACGCACTCAGGCCTATGTACCGTAGCACCCTATACCAAGTTACCAGTCCTTATAAGAACTTTTGTGGACCAAGCAGGTTGTGTGTTAGTGATTAGCAGACTGTACGTCAGTCCCTATACCAATGAAGGACTGCTGCAGTATAGGGCAGCGGTCAGCAGTAGTGCACGTCAACCCTATGTATTGTGGACCGATAGCGGTCCTTACAGAACAGCAGACTGTACTGCACTCAGGCCTATGTACCGTAGCACCCTATACCAAGTTACCAGTCCTTATAAAAACTTTTGTGGACCAAGCAGGTTGTGTGTTAGTGATTAGCAGACTGTACGTCAGTCCCTATACCAATGAAGGACTGCTGCAGTATAGGGCAGCGGTCAGCAGTAGTGCACGGCAACCCTATGTATTGTGGACCGATAGCGGTCCTTACAGAACAGCAGACTGTAACGCACTCAGGCCTATGTACCGTAGCACCCTATACCAAGTTACCAGTCCTTATAAGAACTTTTGTGGACCAAGCAGGTTGTGTGTTAGTGATTAGCAGACTGTACGTCAGTCCCTATACCAATGAAGGACTGCTGCAGTATAGGGCAGCGGTCAGCAGTAGTGCACGGCAACCCTATGTATTGTGGACCGATAGCGGTCCTTACAGAACAGCAGACTGTAACGCACTCAGGCCTATGTACCGTAGCACCCTATACCAAGTTACCAGTCCTTATAAGAACTTTTGTGGACCAAGCAGGTTGTGTGTTAGTGATTAGCAGACTGTACGTCAGTCCCTATACCAATGAAGGACTGCTGCAGTATAGGGCAGCGGTCAGCAGTAGTGCACGGCAACCCTATGTATTGTGGACCGATAGCGGTCCTTACAGAACAGCAGACTGTAACGCACTCAGGCCTATGTACCGTAGCACCCTATACCAAGTTACCAGTCCTTATAAGAACTTTTGTGGACCAAGCAGGTTGTGTGTTAGTGATTAGCAGACTGTACGTCAGTCCCTATACCAATGAAGGACTGCTGCAGTATAGGGCAGCGGTCAGCAGTAGTGCACGGCAACCCTATGTATTGTGGACCGATAGCGGTCCTTACAGAACAGCAGACTGTAACGCACTCAGGCCTATGTACCGTAGCACCCTATACCAAGTTACCAGTCCTTATAAGAACTTTTGTGGACCAAGCAGGTTGTGTGTTAGTGATTAGCAGACTGTACGTCAGTCCCTATACCAATGAAGGACTGCTGCAGTATAGGGCAGCGGTCAGCAGTAGTGCACGGCAACCCTATGTATTGTGGACCGATAGCGGTCCTTACAGAACAGCAGACTGTAACGCACTCAGGCCTATGTACCGTAGCACCCTATACCAAGTTACCAGTCCTTATAAGAACTTTTGTGGACCAAGCAGGTTGTGTATTAGTGTTTAGCAGACTGTGCGTCAGTCCCTATACCGCTGAAGGACTGCTGCAGTATAGGGCAGCGGTCAGCAGTAGTGCACGGCAACCCTATGTATTGTGGACCGATAGCAGTCCTTACAGAACAGCAGACTGTACTGCACTCAGGCCTATGTACCGTAGCACCCTATACCAAGTTACCAGTCCTTATAAGAACTTTTGTGGACCAAGCAGGTTGTGTGTTAGTGTTTAGCAGACTGTGCGTCAGTCCCTATACCGCTGAAGGACTGCTGCAGTATAGGGCAGCGGTCAGCAGTAGTGCACGTCAACCCTATGTATTGTGGACCGATAGCGGTCCTTACAGAACAGCAGACTGTAACGCACTCAGGCCTATGTACCGTAGCACCCTATACCAAGTTACCAGTCCTTATAAGAACTTTTGTGGACCAAGCAGGTTGTGTATTAGTGTTTAGCAGACTGTGCGTCAGTCCCTATACCGCTGAAGGACTGCTGCAGTATAGGGCAGCGGTCAGCAGTAGTGCACGGCAACCCTATCTATTGTGGACCGATAGCGGTCCTTACAGAACAGCAGACTGTAACGCACTCAGGCCTATGTACCGTAGCACCCTATACCAAGTTACCAGTCCTTATAAGAACTTTTGTGGACCAAGCAGGTTGTGTGTTAGTGATTAGCAGACTGTACGTCAGTCCCTATACCAATGAAGGACTGCTGCAGTATAGGGCAGCGGTCAGCAGTAGTGCACGGCAACCCTATGTATTGTGGACCGATAGCGGTCCTTACAGAACAGCAGACTGTAACGCACTCAGGCCTATGTACCGTAGCACCCTATACCAAGTTACCAGTCCTTATAAGAACTTTTGTGGACCAAGCAGGTTGTGTATTAGTGTTTAGCAGACTGTGCGTCAGTCCCTATACCGCTGAAGGACTGCTGCAGTATAGGGCAGCGGTCAGCAGTAGTGCACGGCAACCCTATGTATTGTGGACCGATAGCAGTCCTTACAGAACAGCAGACTGTACTGCACTCAGGCCTATGTACCGTAGCACCCTATACCAAGTTACCAGTCCTTATAAGAACTTTTGTGGACCAAGCAGGTTGTGTGTTAGTGTTTAGCAGACTGTGCGTCAGTCCCTATACCGCTGAAGGACTGCTGCAGTATAGGGCAGCGGTCAGCAGTAGTGCACGTCAACCCTATGTATTGTGGACCGATAGCGGTCCTTACAGAACAGCAGACTGTAACGCACTCAGGCCTATGTACCGTAGCACCCTATACCAAGTTACCAGTCCTTATAAGAACTTTTGTGGACCAAGCAGGTTGTGTATTAGTGTTTAGCAGACTGTGCGTCAGTCCCTATACCGCTGAAGGACTGCTGCAGTATAGGGCAGCGGTCAGCAGTAGTGCACGGCAACCCTATCTATTGTGGACCGATAGCGGTCCTTACAGAACAGCAGACTGTACCGCACCCAAGCCTATGTACCGTAGCACCCTAGACAGACCAAGTTACCAGTCCTTATAAGAACTTTTGTGGAACAAGTGAGTTGTGAATGATTAGCAGACTGCAGCAGAAGGGCAGCAGTCAAGTATAATATTCTTTCTATATTTGGAAGAAAGAATATTATACGTGTACAAGCCTATTACCGTACCACTGATACCAGTCCTGAAAAGAACCTTTGTGGAACTAATAGTAACAGCAAGTCTTTAAAATTATCCTCACTGCCTGACACACTGCTTCCTGCCTGTCCCTATACAAATTGGCAAAAAAGAGTAGGCTGGAACGATTAGCTGGAACAGCTCTTTTGTGGACCTGATAGTAACAGCTAATGATGATGATGATGATGATGATGAAGAAAGACTAATCTGGCTGAGCTGTCCCTAAAATAGCAGCATACAGCGCTCTGTCCCTTTATCTAAACTGACAAAAGAAACTCAGGCTGCTGACCTAACACCTATACCAGTCCTGAAAAGAACTTTTGTGTACCAAATAGCTAGCGTTTTCTCTGTCCCTACTCCACACAGGATCCTTTCCCTACAGTGACAGAAGAAAGAATGTAAAATGGCCACCGGATCGGGTGTATTTATAGGTTAGGGGGAATGTCCAAGTGTCCATGAGCTGTCATGTCTCAATTGGTTGTCCTGTAACACATGATAAACGTGTCACGAAAGGTTAAAGTTCTTGTATACATTAAACACGTAAGTCCGCCGGGGCGAACGACGGAAAAAGGCGTTCGAACCCGCGGACGGCGAAAGTCGGAAATTCGCCGCGAAACGACCGCCGGGCGAACCGTTCGGCCATCACTAATCTTTTGTAATACCCATCTTTTTGTAAATATTTTATTTTGCACTTTGTTTACTTTTTTAAACGGTCTCTATTGCGCTAATGCAAACTTAAAGCGGACCTTCAGTCATTTTTTAGTTTCAACTTTCCACCTATAAAACCTTCTGCCCTTGTTTTACCGTTTTTTTTTTTTTTTTTTTTTTTTCCTTTCTGACAGTGAATCCCTTATACAGCCCACTTCCTGTTTCTTGTCTGGTCATTAGCCTAGGCTTATGACATCATACACAGCTCTCTCTCTCGTGAGAGTTTGCCATAAAGCTCACCCCCAGTGAGTCATAAGGGGGCCAATGAGAGCTGCAGAGCTGGAGGTGTTTCTCTGTGTAAATCCAGGAAGTAAACAGACGGCAGCTTCAGCTGCCCACAGTAAAAGTGGTTGTAAACCCTTACAACCAACTTTGACCTACAGGTAAGCCTAGATTAAGGCTTACCTGTAGGTCCAAGAAATATTTCCTAAACCTACACGGTTTAGAAGATATTTGCCGAAAGACGGGTACCGATGTCTACGGGGGAATGCCCGGTAGACAGCGGCGCACTGAGCGCGCCGCGGTCAACGGCGATATGCCGCAAGTGGCGGCTCCCGTGCGCATGCGTGGTAGTGACGTCATGGTGGCTTCGCCGAATGACAGCAGCGAGACCCACCGAGAAGATGGACGCGCCGGACTACAGGGGACAGCGGTGACTTCGCTGGCTCCTGTGTCAGGTAAGTGACACATAATGGACTACTATGCGATGCATAGTAGTCCATTATGCTTTACCTTTGCAGGGAATGAAAGAGGAAGTAACACCCATTTAGGGTTTACTTCCTCTTTAAAATGGCTGCAGACAGACTCGGTGGAGGGAGATTTCTGCAGCATATTTGGCGAGTACAGAATCGCAGTATATATAAAATAATATTCAAAGTGGTTGGAGGGAAGCTTCAGAATGGCAAAAGATGTTTTTTATTACAAATTTATGTGAGCAGACTGCAGTTCCTCTTTAAATAATCCTCTCTTTTTGGTTTATGTCTTTTTTTTTTTTTTCTGCATTAAAAGTTTGAGGAAGCCTTTTCAGGGGGGCCTTGTGTGTCTATTTTCAATTGCACCCCAAACTTTTCTTTCCATTTGATTGGGGAGATTTCCCTTCACTCCAAATTTCATAGACATAGCTGGACCTGGAAATGGAACTCTCTGGGGAGGAAAATCTTTAGACAAGTGTCACTGAAGGAATTCTCTCTATTGAAAGAGGGGGGGGGGGGGGGGGGAGGGGATTGGCTGGGATTATATATCAATGGAGCTTTAATTGGCTTGGCCAGAACTGTGGGAAGGGCGACCTTTTGTCACCAGCAGGTTCCATGGTGTAATGGTTAGCACTCTGGACTCTGAATCCAGCGATCCGAGTTCAAATCTCGGTGGGACCTTGGCTTTTCTTTCCTAAATCAATCGCTAGGTCACAATTTTTTGACCTCCTTGCTGAGACGTAACACATACATGTAGGGCAGGTGTTGCCCGCTGCCATAGGTTGCGCTTTGCAAGTGGTTTACAGTAGGAGCCATCGGCCATAACCCTGGTATCCTCTTTTCTTTTTTTTTTTTTTCAGCTAGCGATTGCCTTTTCATGAAAGTGATCCAAGCGGCTCATGAGCTGCTGGATCGCTGTCCAGAAGGGATATCCGTCCATATCCCCCCCCCCCTCACCCCCTCCTGCAGCTTGCCGGTGTTTCTCAGGCATGTCGTTTTCACCAGCGCACCCGAGGAACGATCCGACCGTGCCGCCGGCTGGTCGCAGAGGTGAAGAGAGATGAGATCAGTGATGGTGAATCTCGGCACTCCAGATGTTTTGAAACGACATTTTCCCATTTTCTACATTTTCCCACGATGCTCATCTCCACTGCAGAGTGCATGAGGATCATGGGAAATGTTCCAAAACATCTGGGGTGCCGAGGTTCCCCATCACTGGATTAGATGGTTTGCCTCTATGGCCTTGAAGGACCGGAGCGACGTCATGACGTCACTTCTGGTCTAGGGTGGAAGTAGACCATTTTTATTTTATTTTTTTATTTTTTGTTTTTAAAGGTAAAGGAGAGATCTGGGGTCTGTCTGACCCCAGATCTCTCCATAAAGAGGACCTGTCACCCCTTTTTTTTTATATTACAAATGATGTTAACATTCCTTGTAATAGGAATAAAAGTGATTCAAAAATTTTTTTTACTTTTAAGGGACAGTGTAAAAAATAAAAAAAAATAGGGGAAAAATATATTACAAAAAAAGTAAAGCGCAAAAAAATTGGTAAGAGCTCAGTAATTTGGGGTTAAAAAAAATTCTGCAACAGCCAATGCCCTGGGAAGCGACTGCTCTGGGAGTGGAAAAGATCCGCAGTCTTGTGACCACTGTGATGACCAATCACGATCTGTCATTTCCTCCAGTCACTCCCCTCCCCCTACAATTAGAACACACAGTCAGGGAACACAGTTAACCCCTTGATCGCCCCCCTAGTGTTAACCCCTTCCCTGCCAGTGACATTTATACAGTAATCAGTGAATTTTTATAGCTCTGATCGCTGTATAATTGTCAGTGTACGATCTGCCCACCATAATGTCGCAGTCCCAATTAAAAAAAATCGCAGATCACTGCCATTACTATTAAAAAATAATAATAATAAAAATGGCATAAATCTGTCCTTTTTTTTTTTTTTAGACGCTATAACTTTTGCACAAACCAATCAATATACGCTTATTGCGTTTTTTTTTTTTTGTTTTTTTTATTACCAAAACTATGTAGAAGAATACATATAAGCCTAAACTGAAGACAAAAATTAGCTTTTTGAAAAAAATAAAAAAAAGGGGGATATTTATTATAGTAAAAAGTACAAAAATGTGTTTTTTTTTTTTTTTCAAAATTGTCACTTTTATTTATTTTATTTTTTTTGTTTATAGTGCAAATTAATAAAAACCACAGAGTTAATCAAATACCACCAAAAGAAAGCTCTAATTGTTGGGGGGGGAAAAAAAAGGACGTCAGTTTTGTTTGGATACAACATCGCGCGACAGCGCAATTGTCAGGTAAAGCGACGCAGTGCCTTTTTGTAAAAAAAATGGCCATTATAGAAAATACAAAACTGGAAAAAAAAGCAAATATAAGAAAAGGAAATTCAACTGTTGGCATATAAAATATTTTTTTTTAAATAAATGAAAAAAAAAAAGCAAATATAAAAAAAAAAATGGTTTAACCACTTCAGCCCCAGAAGATTTGGCTGCTCAAGCCAAATCTTCTGGGGCTGAAGTGGTTAAACCATTTTTTTTTTTATATTTGCTTTTTTTTTTCATTTATTTAAAAAAAAATATTTTATATGCCAACAGTTGAATTTCCTTTTCTTATATTTGCTTTTTTTTCCAGTTTTGTATTTTCTATAATGGGCAGGGAAAAAAAAGAAAATATAAGCCAAAAAAAAAACAACTGTCTGTTTTATAGAAAATGAAAAATACATTTAAAAAAGCAAATGTAAGGGGAAAACAAAAAACTGGTTTAAAAAAAGCAAAAAATAAAATAAACTTTGCGATAGTCAGCAAATAATAAAAATTATATGGCAAAAAACTAAAATGTTTAGTATAGAAAACAAATTATATAAAAAAAAAAAAAAAAAAGCAACTATAAGTCCAAAAAAGTCTGTAATAGAAAATGAAAAAAAAGGCAAATATAAAAGGCAAACAAAAACTGGTTTAATAAAAGCAAAAAATAAAATAAACTTTGTGATAGTCAGCAAATAATAAAAATTATATGGAAAAAAAATTAAAATGTTTAGTGTAGAAAACAAATTATTAAAAAAAAAAAAAAAAGCAACTATAAGTCCAAAAAAGTCTGTAATAGAAAATGAAAAATAAATTTAAAAAAGGCAAATATAAGAGGCAAACAAAAACTGGTTTAAAAAAGCAAAAAATAAAATAAACTTTGTGATATATTTACTTTTTCCCCAAAAAAGAAATTTCAAGTCAGCAAATAATAAACTGTTTCGGATAGAAAAAAACAACAAAACATATATATATATATATATATATATATATATATATATATATATATATATATATATATATATATAAAGGCAAAGAAATAAAATGTTTAGGATAGAAAAAAAAAAAAAAAAATAGAAAACAAATTATAAAAGAAAAAAAAGCAAATAGCCAAAAGAAAAAAGTTAAGTGGTTGATATAGAAAGAAATTGTGGAGGAGGGACATAAGCCAAAGAAAATTTTATTTTTGTTATAGAAAAAAAAGCACATATAAGGCGAAAAATTAACTGTTGATATAGAAAGTAAAGGGGAAAAAATACCAATCTAAGCAAAAAATAAAAACTGTTTTATAGATAAAAAATGAAAGAGAAATAAGCAAATATAAGCCCAAAAAAAAAAATAAAAAAAAAATAAACAAGGAATAGCGAGAGAAAAAAATAAATAAAAAATAAATAAATAAAAGACAGGTTCCACCGAGATTTGAACTCGGATCGCTGGATTCAAAGTCCAGAGTGCTAACCATTACACCATGGAACCAGCTGATCCCAGAAAGGGGGTGTACTTGTTTAGACTATGACTCAGCGAACACCTCCCCCAACTTCTTTTATTATTATATCTGCCCTCCTTCATATGCCATATCCTAAATTCTTCCACAGAAAGTTAATATTCCTAAATGTTGGAGGGAAATGTGAAGTTTGCAAATATCCAAAATAAGATTTGTTGATAAGAAATATAAAAAAAAAGCCAAGGTCCCACCGAGATTTGAACTCGGATCGCTGGATTCAGAGTCCAGAGTGCTAACCATTACACCATGGAACCTCCTCTATAGAAAGCTGGGATGTTATCACAGGGGAGGTTTCACTCTCTATACATTGTATCTATGGCTATTTTATCCTAAGGGAAGTTCAGGATTTCCCTTCCCTTCATGATGGAGAGGAAATAAATCTGAACGCAGTTTTGCAACTTTGATCTGCGATAGGCTGGGGTTTACGGAAACTTGGCTCTAAAAATGTTTTGGAGGTTCTTGCAATGCAAGAACATTTCCCCCCCCCCCCCCCCCCCATTCCGGTGACATCACCAACCCAGCGACATTTTTTGACTTTGAGTGAAAGTTTCCTACCTACAGAGCCTTGGAAAGTATTCACCCCCCTTGGCTTTTTACCTATTTTGTTACATTACAGCCTTTAGTTCAATGGTTTTATTTAATCTGA
This sequence comes from Lithobates pipiens, assembly GCF_037356315.1. Lineage (NCBI taxonomy): Eukaryota > Metazoa > Chordata > Amphibia > Anura > Ranidae > Lithobates > Lithobates pipiens. The sequence goes on from NW_027507789.1 coordinate 3,063,942, forward strand.
ATTCTATGTGATGATCAGCACACAATAGTCTAAGTTGGTGAAGTAAAATTAGAAAAATATATATGTAAAACTGATACTTATGTGCATATGTATTCACCCCCCCTTTGTTATGAAGCCCATAAAAAGCTCTGGTGGCACCAATTACCTTCAGAAGTCACATAATTAGTGAAATTATGTCCACCTGTGTGCAATGATCTGTCATTACATAGACACACCTTTGTAAAAGGCCCCAGAGGCGCCAACACCTAAGCAAGAGGCACCACTAACCAAACACTGCCATGAAGACCAAGGAACTCTCCAAACAAGTAAGACCCCTTTTACACCAGGGCGTTTTGCAGGCGCTATAGCGTTAGAAATAGCGCCTGCAAAACGCCCTAAAGAAGCTGCACCATTGTGTGTAGTGTGAAAGCCCCCGAGGGCTTTCACACTACAGCGGTGCGCTGGCAGGACATCAGAAAAAAGTCCTGCCAGCAGCTTCTTTGGAGCGGTGAAGCAGCTGTGTGTTTAACACTCCTCCACCGCTGCTCCCCATTGAAATCAATGGGGCAGCGCTGTAATGCCGCCGGCAAAACGCCACTATTGCAGCGTATTGCCGGCGGTTTTAACCCTTTTGCGGCCGCTAGCGGGGGGTAAAAGCGCCCCGCTAGTGACCGAAATGCACCGCAAATCCGGCGGTAAAACGCCGCTAAAAATAGCGGCGTTTTACCGCCGACACAAGGTGCGGTGTGGTGTGAAAGGGGTCTAAGGGACAATGTTGTTGAGAAGTACAAGTCCCTAGGAGCCCCATCATATCTATCATAACCAAATGGAAAGAAGATGGCACAAAAGCAAACACGCCAAGAGACGGGCGCACACCAAAACTCACGGAGCGGGCAAGGAGGGCATTTATCAGAGAGGAGCACCGAGATCTAAGGTAACCCTGGAGGAGCTGCAGAGTTCCACAGCAGAGACTGGAGTATCTGTACATAGGAGGGCAATAAGCCGTACGCTCCATAGAGTTGGGCTTTATGACAGAGTGGCCAGAAGAAAAACATTACTTTCACCAAAAAACAAAATGGCCGTTTTGAGTTGGGAGACTCCCAAAATGTATGGAGGAAGGTGATCTGCTCTGATGTATGGAGGAAGGTGATCTGCTCTGATGTATGGAGGAAGGTGATCTGCTCTGATGTATGGAGGAAGGTGATCTGCTCTGATGTATGGAGGAAGGTGATCTGCTCTGATGTATGGAGGAAGGTGATCTGCTCTGATGTATGGAGGAAGGTGATCTGGTCTGATGTATGGAGGAAGGTGATCTGCTCTGATGTATGGAGGAAGGTGATCTGCTCTGATGTATGGAGGAAGGTGATCTGCTCTGATGTACGGAGGAAGGTGATCTGCTCTGATGTATGGAGGAAGGTGATCTGCTCTGATGTATGGAGGAAGGTGCTCTGCTCTGATGTATGGAGGGAGGTGATCTGGTCTGATGTATGGAGGAAGGTGATCTGGTCTGATGTACGGAGGAAGGTGATCTGGTCTGATGTACGGAGGAAGGTGATCTGCTCTGATGTACGGAGGAAGGTGCTCTGCTCTGATGTACGGAGGAAGGTGATCTGTTCTGATGTACGGAGGAAGGTGATCTGGTCTGATGTACGGAGGAAGGTGATCTGGTCTGATGTACGGAGGAAGGTGATCTGGTCTGATATATGGAGGAAGGTGATCTGGTCTGATGTATGGAGGAAGGTGATCTGGTCTGATGTATGGAGGAAGGTGATCTGCTCTGATGTATGGAGGAAGGTGATCTGCTCTGATGTATGGAGGAAGGTGATCTGCTCTGATGTATGGAGGAAGGTGATCTGGTCTGATGTACGGAGGAAGGTGATCTGCTCTGATGTACGGAGGAAGGTGCTCTGCTCTGATGTACGGAGGAAGGTGATCTGTTCTGATGTACGGAGGAAGGTGATCTGGTCTGATGTATAGAGGAAGGTGATCTGGTCTGATGTATAGAGGAAGGTGATCTGCTCTGATGTATGGAGGAAGGTGATCTGGTCTGATGTATGGAGGAAGGTGATCTGGTCTGATGTATGGAGGAAGGTGGTCTGGTCTGATGTATGGAGGAAGGTGGTCTGGTCTGATGTATGGAGGAAGGTGATCTGCTCTGATGTATGGAGGAAGGTGATCTGCTCTGATGTATGGAGGAAGGTGATCTGCTCTGATGTACGGAGGAAGGTGATCTGGTCTGATGTACGGAGGAAGGTGATCTGGTCTGATGTATGGAGGAAGGTGATCTGGTCTGATGTATGGAGGAAGGTGATCTGCTCTGATGTATGGAGGAAGGTGATCTGCTCTGATGTATGGAGGAAGGTGATCTGGTCTGATGTACGGAGGAAGGTGATCTGCTCTGATGTACGGAGGAAGGTGCTCTGCTCTGATGTACGGAGGAAGGTGATCTGTTCTGATGTACGGAGGAAGGTGATCTGCTCTGATGTATGGAGGTAGGTGATCTGCTCTGATGTATGGAGGAAGGTGATCTGCTCTGATGTATGGAGGAAGGTGATCTGCTCTGATGTATGGAGGAAGGTGATCTGCTCTGATGTACGGAGGAAGGTGATCTGCTCTGATGTACGGAGGAAGGTGATCTGGTCTGATGTACGGAGGAAGGTGATCTGGTCTGATGTATGGAGGAAGGTGATCTGCTCTGATGTATAGAGGAAGGTGATCTGGTCTGATGTATGGAGGAAGGTGATCTGCTCTGATGTACGGAGGAAGGTGATCTGCTCTGATGTATGGAGGAAGGTGGTCTGGTCTGATGTATGGAGGAAGGTGATCTGCTCTGATGTATGGAGGAAGGTGATCTGCTCTGATGTATGGAGGTAGGTGATCTTCTCTGATGTATGGAGGAAGGTGATCTGCTCTGATGTATGGAGGAAGGTGATCTGCTCTGATGTATGGAGGAAGGTGATCTGCTCTGATGTATGGAGGAAGGTGATCTGCTCTGATGTATGGAGGAAGGTGATCTGCTCTGATGTATGGAGGAAGGTGATCTGGTCTGATGTATGGAGGAAGGTGATCTGGTCTGATGTATAGAGGAAGGTGATCTGGTCTGATGTATAGAGGAAGGTGATCTGCTCTGATGTATAGAGGAAGGTGATCTGCTCTGATGTATGGAGGAAGGTGATCTGCTCTGATGTATGGAGGAAGGTGATCTGCTCTGATGTATAGAGGAAGGTGATCTGCTCTGATGTATGGAGGAAGGTGATCTGCTCTGATGTATGGAGGAAGGTGATCTGCTCTGATGTACGGAGGAAGGTGATCTGCTCTGATGTACGGAGGAAGGTGATCTGCTCTGATGTACGGAGGAAGGTGGTCTGGTCTGATGTACGGAGGAAGGTGATCTGCTCTGATGTATGGAGGAAGGTGATCTGCTCTGATGTATGGAGGAAGGTGATCTGCTCTGATGTATGGAGGAAGGTGATCTGCTCTGATGTATGGAGGAAGGTGATCTGCTCTGATGTACGGAGGAAGGTGATCTGCTCTGATGTACGGAGGAAGGTGATCTGCTCTGATGTATGGAGGAAGGTGATCTGCTCTGATGTACGGAGGAAGGTGATCTGCTCTGATGTGTGGAGGAAGGTGCTCTGGTCTGATGTATGGAGGAAGGTGATCTGCTCTGATGTATGGAGGTAGGTGATCTTCTCTGATGTATGGAGGAAGGTGATTTGCTCTGATGTATGGAGGAAGGTGATTTGCTCTGATGTATGGAGGAAGGTGATCTGCTCTGATGTATGGAGGAAGGTGATCTGGTCTGATGTATAGAGGAAGGTGATCTGGTCTGATGTATAGAGGAAGGTGATCTGGTCTGATGTATGGAGGAAGGTGATCTGCTCTGATGTACGGAGGAAGGTGATCTGCTCTGATGTATGGAGGAAGGTGATCTGCTCTGATGTATGGAGGAAGGTGATCTGCTCTGATGTACGGAGGAAGGTGATCTGGTCTGATGTACGGAGGAAGGTGATCTGCTCTGATGTACGGAGGAAGGTGATCTGCTCTGATGTATGGAGGAAGGTGATCTGCTCTGATGTATGGAGGAAGGTGATCTGCTCTGATGTACGGAGGAAGGTGATCTGCTCTGATGTACGGAGGAAGGTGGTCTGGTCTGATGTATGGAGGAAGGTGATCTGCTCTGATGTATGGAGGAAGGTGATCTGCTCTGATGTATGGAGGAAGGTGATCTGCTCTGATGTATGGAGGAAGGTGATCTGCTCTGATGTACGGAGGAAGGTGGTCTGGTCTGATGTATGGAGGAAGGTGATCTGCTCTGATGTATGGAGGAAGGTGATCTGCTCTGATGTATGGAGGAAGGTGATCTGCTCTGATGTATGGAGGAAGGTGATCTGGTCTGATGTATGGAGGAAGGTGATCTGGTCTGATGTATGGAGGAAGGTGATCTGCTCTGATGAGACTAAAATTGAACAAAGAAAACGCTATGTCTGGCGCAAACCCAACACATCACATCACCCAAAGAATACCATCCCCACTGTAAAACATGGTGGTGGCAGCATCATGCTGTGGGGATGTTTTTCAGCAGTCAGGACTGGGAAACTGGTCAGAGTTGAAGGAAAGATGGATGGTGATAAATACAGGGATATTCTTGAGCAAAACCTGCACCACTCTGTGTGTGATTTGGGACTAGGACGGAGGTTCACCTTCCAGCAGGACAATGACCCCAAACACATTGCTAAAGCAACACTTGAGTGGTTTAAGGGGAAACATGTAAATGTGTTGGAATGGCCTAGTCAAAGCCCAGACCTCAATCCAATAGAAAATCTGTGGTCAGACCTAAAGTTTGCTGTTCACAAGCGCAAACCATCCAACTTGAAGGAGCTGGAGTTTTGCAAGGAGGAGGAATGGGCAAAAAGTCAAGTTAAATTATAACTAAGGTTCATATTTTGTAATAGTCCATATTACTCTGAATTTTGTAGCTGTACTGGTTACATTTATAAACATCAGTTCCTGGGCCAGACATCAGCTGGTTCCATGGTGTAATGGTTAGCACTCTGGACTCTGAATCCAGCGATCCGAGTTCAAATCTCGGTGGGACCTGATCTTTTTCAAATTCTTGTTTTGTGTAGCAAATATTTATTTTGTTAGGCCTATTTTTGCTTTTTTTTTTTTTGTTATAATTTTAATTACATGTTTTTTTTTTTTTTTATAATTTTACACACAGATAATAAATATATATTTATAATTGCCTGATCTGTGTTGTCTGCATCAGTAAAAATGTAAATAAAAATCTTTTTTTGATTGTATCATGTCAATAAATGACAAACTAAGAAAAAAACTCAAAAACTGTCCAACAGATGCCGATACAGGGAAACTGAATATTATCTTATTAAAGTGGTTATAAATGGTTAAAAGCTCAAACAGTCTCTTACCTTGCATTCAGATATAAAAAAAAAAAAGCCCCAATAACTGCCCCCCCCCCCCCCACCTGCCATCCAACACTTATCTACCTCTTCTCACTGATCCAGTGCTGTCCCAGCTCCATAGGAGACACTGAGAGCAGCGGGAGCTATAGGCTCCTGATGCTGTCAGTCATACTCCTGTGAGGCGGTAGTGGGGACAAGGCTTACAGGTGCTGTATATATCTATGGACGCACACAATCCAACGCAAGATCCCCCCCCCCCATAGTGCACGGCTTTGCTAAGGGGGCACTATGTAGCATGGGAAAGCGCACAGCACCAGTGGGGGACTCCAGAAGAGGAGGTAAGGGACCGTCCTGTGCAATATCATTGCACAGAGCAGGTAAGTATAACTTTTTTTTTTTTTATTTGCCTTTAATGTCACGTTAACCACTGTTTAAGGCTGTCAATATTTGACATGAGCAAAAAGATATTTTTTCTGATATAAATAATAATAAATATGATATTATATCAATTAAGAAAAATATAATAACACATACAAGAAAGACATGATACGATCCAATAAAATAATTTTATTTTTATTTATTTTTTACTGATTATTATTTTCACATGACCTTTGTTGTCTACAAAGGTCATGTGAAAATAATAATCAGTAAAAAATAAATAAAAATACAATTATTTTATTGGATCGTATCATATCTTTCTTGTATGTGTTTTTATATCAATTAAGAAAAATATAATATCATATTTATTATTATTTATAATAATAATAAATTATTATTATTAATAAATATTATTATATCAAATAAGAAACATATAATAACATATACAAGAAAGATACAGTACGATTTTCAGGTCTGGGGCTGTCATTGGTTCACACAAGCAAAAAGGCATTTTAATTTTCACTGATTATCATTATATAGGATTTTTATAGCACTAACTGATGCAGACAACACAGGTCATGTGATAATAAATTATTATGAATATAATTTTATATGCTAATAATATTAATAATAATAATAATAATAAGAAGAAGAAGACATACAAGAAAGATACAAACACACAATAGAAACACATACAATACAATAATTGAGGTCTTGGGCTGTCATTGGTTGATACAAGCAAAAAAGTATTTTTACTAATTATTATTATTATATAGGATTTTTATAGTGCTAACTGACGCAGACAACACAGCTAATGTGATAATAATAAATTATAATTAATAACAATACATACATACAAGAAAGATACAAACATACAATAAATACAATGCAATGCAATAATTGAGGCCTGGGGCTATCATTGGTTGACACAAGCAAAAGTATTTTTATTTTTACTGATGCAGACAACACATGTGATAATAATAAATTATTACTATTATTATAAGAAAAAAAAAAAAACAATCACATAAAACAAAACAGAAAAAATAATATTACAAAAAAAAAAAAAGCAAAAATAGGCTGAGCAACCAAAAAAAAAAATAATAATTACAATTTACTAGCCAAAACTAATATTTATAGTAAAAAAAAAAAAACTAGGTCCCACCGAGATTTGAACTCGGATCGCTGGATTCAGAGTCCAGAGTGCTAACCATTACACCATGGAACCATCTGATGTCAGAAGCTGGAAGTACTGCTTATAAATGTGACCAGGCAGCCATAGACCTCACAGAAATACAATTCAATAAACGTCTTCGCTATAATTTTAAAATTTTGGCAATTTCACATCACGCAGCAGCTGTGTAGAGAATTCTTTGCTTCCATGCGTCTCATTCACGGCATCTTCTACATGTATCATCACCAGCAGATTTGAACACAACCCTAGCCCTCAGGGCTGGACTTACCATTGGGCTTGACTGGGCTCAAGCCCATGGGCCCCTGGCCAATAGGGGGCCCCGCGGGCCCCTGCCGAGATACATAGCCGAGTGTACTCGGCTCGGCTTCGCTCACAGTCACGCCCAGTCCTGCCCTATGATGGACATTACACAGGGACTGGGCGTGACTGTGAGCCGAGCCAAGTGTACACTCGGCTACTCTTGGGACCGAGATAAACAGGACTCTGGGGTAAGGTTGCAAATGACAAGGCTACACTGACAAGGCTGCAATGATACTGGACAAGGCTGCAGATGGACACTGATGAGGCTGCATTGATGGGCATTCCTTAAACTTCCCTCCTAAAAAATTTTTTTTCCTTAAAATTCCCTCCTAAACTCGGGGCGCATGTTATACACTGATAAATACGGTAATGTATAGAAGGTAGGGCCCGAAAGTGACTCAAGCCCAGGGGCCCCCACCACCCTAAGTCCTGCCCTGCTGGCCATCCATTATAAAATCACAAATTAAAAGTTTAAAAAAAACGAGCGATACAAATATTTTTATAATACAGACACATATAATAAAACATAAACTCATAATACTTAGAAAACTTAAATAATAACATTAAACTTAAATAATACTTTAAAACTTAAACAGACAATAAAGCTACAAGCACACCATAAAAACACACAACATAAAATATGTACAATACAAACACACAATAAAAACACACAACAACATAAAATACGTACAATACAAACACACAATACAAACACACAACAACAACATAAAATAGGCACAATACAAACACACAGTAAAAACACACAACAACAACATAAAATACGTACAATACAAACACACAATACAAACACACAACAACAACATAAAATACGTACAATACAAACACACAACAACAACATAAAATAGGCACAATACAAACACACAGTAAAAACACACAACAACAACATAAAATACGTACAATACAAACACACAATAAAAAAAACAACAACATAAAATACGTACAATACAAACACACAACAACATTAAATACGTACAATACAAACACACAGTAAAAACACACAACATAAAATACGTACAACACAAACACACAATAAAGACATAAACGCTCCAACAAATCCCGAAGTATCTGCAGCTGCTCTGTAAAGACTTCCTATTGCCTGGTGGGTGGGGTCTCTGCTCCCACAATGCCTCCCAGCAGCTCCATTGATTTGCATACAGAGTTTCCCCTTAAAATGCTCAAATATTCTTTGTATAAAATATGATATTTAACAAACAAACATTCTTTGTTAGGAGGAGGCTAACATAGAATTATTTTGGAATTGCTTTATAGAATTTGCAATTGAAAAAGAAAACGTTGCTCTCCATAAGGTGGCATTTGTAGCTCATGGAGGGTTTATATACCTCTGAGGGTCACCATTGGATTGTCCTCGCTTCGGCAGGACATATACTAAAATTGGAACGATACAGAGAAGATTAGCATGGCCCCTGCGCAAGGATGACACGCAAATTCGTGAAGCGTTCCATATTTTCTTGCACCAAATAATAATAATAATATGTAATCAATTAGGATTTTTTTCCCCTCTTATTATGAACTATTAAAAAAAAAAAAATTATATATATAGAACCTGCCTCGTCACTCTCCCGGCGTATCGTCGCCCATTGAGATTAGACAATGCCGCACTATGCGGTTATACGCCAGGGGTTGTGTAAAGCACGACACGCTGAATGCGCACTCTGTTTGTAGCATACGCCCAAAATGGCGTACATCCTCATCTATTTCTGTCCCTGCAGAGTGACTACGCAGGCTCTGCGTTCTGTGCGACCGTGTGCATGAAGCCTTAAAGTCGCATTGGAGGTTCTCAATGCATCAGAACTCCTCCCATAACATTAGAGGTCCCTCCATCATATCGGAGATTATCCCATCACATCAGAGGTTCCCCCCTCCACCATCACATCAGGGGTCCCCCATCACATCAGAGGTTCCCCCCTCTACCATCACATCAAAGGTCCCCCATCACATCAGAGGTCCCCTCATCCCATCAGAGCCCCCCCACCATCACATAAGAGGCCCCCATCAGATCAGAGGCCCCCCATCACATCAGAGGCCCCCCCATCACATCAGAGGCCCCCCCATCACATCAGAGGCCCCCCCATCCCATCAGAGCTCCCCCACCATCACATAAGAGGCCCCCATCAGATCAGAGGCCCCCCATCACATCAGAGGCCCCCCCATCACATCAGAGGTCTCCAATCACATCAGAGGTCCCCCCATCACATCAGAGGTCCCCCATCACATCAGAGGCCCCCCCCCATCACATCAGAGGTCCTTCCATCACATCAGAGGCCCCCCCATCATATCAGAGGTCCTCCCATCACATCAGAGGTCCTCCCATCACATCAGAGGTCCTCCCATCACATCAGAGGTCCTCCCATCGCATCAGAACTCCTACCATCACATCAGATGTCCCCCCATCACATCAGAGGTCCCCCCACCACATCAGAGGTCCCCCCACCACATCAGAGGTCCTCCCATCACACCAGAGGGCCCCTTATAACATGTCTCTATATCATATCAGAGGTCTCCCCATCACATAAGATGTCCTTCCATCACATCAGAGGTCCCCCCATCACATCAGAGGTCCCCCCATCACATCAGAGGTCCTCACATCACATCAGAGGTCCCCCCCATCACATCAGAGGTCCCCTCATCATATCAGAGGTCCCCCCATCATATCAGAGGTCCCCCATCACATCAGAGGTCCCCCATCATATCAGAGGTCCTCCCATCACATCAGAGGTCCCCCATCACATCAGAGGTCCCCCCATCACATCAGAGGCCCCCCCATCACATCAGAGGCCCTCCCATCACATCAGAGGTCCTCACATCACATCAGAGGTCCCCCCATCACATCAGAGGTCCTCACATCACATCAGAGGTCCCCCCATCACATCAGAGGTCCCCCCATCACATCAGAGGTCCCCCCATCACATCAGAGGTCCTCACATCACATCAGAGGTCCCCCCATCACATCAGAGGTCCCCCCATTGCATCAGATGCCCCCCTCACATCAGTGCCCCCCCCAGCAGTGATACTCCCATCACGTTAGAGGTTCCACCATCACATTAGTTGGCCCTCCATCATATCAGAGGTTATCCCATCACATTTCTTTTTGTAGAATTTAACCACTTGCTTACTGGCCACTTATGGCCCCCTCCTGCCCAGACCAATTTTCAGTTTTCGGCACTGACGCACTTGAATGTCAATGACGCGGTCATACAACATTGCACCCAAATTACATTTTTCCCCACATAAATAGAGACTTCTTTTGGTGGTATTTAATCACAGCTGGGGTTTTTATTTTTTTGCTAAACAAAGCAATATGGAAAATTTTGAAGAAAAAAAAAATATCATGTTTAATAGTTTGTTATACAATTTTGCAAACAGGTAATTTTTCTGCTTCATTGATTTGCACTGACAGGTGGTGCTGGTGGGCGGCACTTGCGGGGGGCACAGATGGGCACTGGGGATCTGGTGGCACATCACGGTGATTGGGACTGATGTCCATGGCTATACAAAAAAAAATGTTGTTACATATTGCGGTTACATTGGCGGTGCAGTTGTACTTTTTTCGGCGAGCGCTTTCTTTTTGTGGTATTTAATCACCACGGGGGGGGTTTTTAATTTTTTGTGCCAAATTAAAAGGACCAACATTTGTGAAAAAAAAAAAATGAAAATAAATAAAGTATCACAGACAGTACTAATTGTTTTTGAACAGAGGATATGAACACAAAAAGTCTCATGATAGGGAGGTTTCAATAATGACTTGCTTAAAAAAAATGTATTAAATGGGTTTAAAATATTATTAAAAAAGAATGGAATAAAATGTATCTTTAATGTATTTTTTTTTTTTTTTTTTAAAAGCCTCAAATAAACACTGTTTATATTAAAAAATATATATATATTTATTTATTTTTTAATTACAAAAGTAAAAAAAAAAAAATACACCTAGCAGAGGATGGTTTCGATCCATCGACCTCTGGGTTATGGGCCCAGCACGCTTCCGCTGCGCCACTCTGCTACTTGGTTTCTAAGAGCTCTTTTTGGTTTCTGTGTAACGCGTATATGTCTCAGTTGCAGCTATTCAATGACGGTTGGTGGGCGGGTTCTGCACTCCCATACATGATATCTATATATATATATATATATACCATACATACCATACATTTTATATATATATATATATATATATATATATATATATATATATATATATATATATATATATAAATAAATCATGCATGTTATTATATCTCTGGGGACATAAAGCAAGCCATACGCTAGTAGGTTTTTTCATATGAATGTTCGTACAAACATTCTCAGTACGATCGATAACCAATGTTAAACATTTCCTTTTCTTTTAGCATTTGATTTTCTAAATTGAAAAACTGTGAAACTAAATTGACCAGTTTTCGGTTTCACGCACGTGGCCGTATGTGGAACGCACCACACGGCAGAATGCGCGATATCTGTGTTTGGAGCATACACCCAAAATGGCGCACAGCCTCATCTATTTCATCTCATTGGGCGCTGAGTCCCTGCAGAGTGACTACGCAGGCTCTGTGCATGAAGCCTTAAAAGTCGCATTGGAGGTTCCCATTACATAAGAAGTCCTCCCATCACATAAGAGCCCCCTCCCCCCTCATTACATCGGAGGCACTCTCATGACATCAGAGGTCCTTCCAAGAAATCAGAGGTCCACCCACCCCCCATCAGATTAGAGGGTCCTCCATCATATCAGAGGTCATCCTAACACTTCAGAGGTCATCCCGTCCCATCAGAGGTCCCCCCATCACATCAGAGGTCCCCCCATCACATCATTAGGTCCCCCCATCACATCATTAGGTCCCCCCATCACATCATTAGGTCCCCCCATCACATCATAGGTTCACCCATCAGATCAGAGTACTGCCAATCACATCAGAGGTCCCCCCATCACATCCGAGGTCCTCCCAAGAAATCAGAGGTCCACTCCCCCCTCCCCATCACATTAGAGGATCCTCCATCATATCAGAGGTCATCCTAACACAACAGAGGTCATCCCATCCCATCAGAACTCCCCTCCCCTCAGAGTTCCCTCATCAGATCAGAGGTCCCCCCCATCACATCAGAGGTCCTCCTAACACATCAGATGGCCTCCCATCACATCAGAGGTCATCCTAACACAACAGAGGTCATCCCATCCCATCCCATCAGAACTCCCCTCCCCTCACATCAGAGTTCCCTATTCAGATCAGAGGTCCCCCCATCACATCAGAGGTCATCCTAACACATCAGAGGTCCTCGTAACACATCAGATGGCCTCCCATCACATCAGAGTTCCCCCATCAGAGGTCATCCCATCCTATCACATCATAGGTTCCCCCCATCACATCATAGGTTCCCCCATCAGATCAGAGTACTCCCAATCACATCAGAGGTCCCCCCCATCACATCAGAGGTCCTCCCAAGAAATCAGAGGTCCACTCCCCCCTCCCCATCACATTAGAGGGTCCTCCATCATATCAGAGGTCATCCTAACACATCAGAGGTCATCCCATCACATCAGAACTCCCCTCCCCTCACATCAGAGTTCCCTCATCAGATCAGAGGTCCCCCCATCACATCAGAGGTCCTCCTAACACATCAGATGGCCTCCCATCACATCAGAGGTCCCCCCATCACATCAGAGGTCATCCCATCCTATCACATCAGAACTCCCCTCCCATCACATCAGAGTTCTCTCATCAGATCAGAGGTAGGAATGAGCCAAACACCCCCCGGTTCGGTTTCCACCAGAACCTGCGAACGGACCGAAAATGTGCACGAACTTTAGAACCCCTTTAAAGTCTATGGGACTCGAACGTTCAAAATCAAAAATGCTAATTTTAAAGGCTAATATGCAAGTTATTGTCCTAAAAAGGGTTTGGGGACCCGGGTCCTGCCCCAGGGGACATGTATTAATGCAAAAAAAAGTTTTAAAAATGGACGTTTTTTTTTTTCGGGAGCACTGATTTTAATGATGCTTAAAGTGAAAAAAAGTGAAATGTTCCTTTAAATATGGTGCCTGGGGGGGTGTCTATAGTATTCCTGTGAAGTGCCATGTGTTTTCCGTGTTTAGAACAGTCCCTGCACAAAATGACATTTAACGGGAAAAAAAGTCATTTAAAACTGCTTGCGGTTTTAATGTAGTGTCTGGTCCCAGCAATATGGATAAAAATCATTGAGAAAAATGGCATGGGTACACCCCACCCCCCCAGCCCGCCCCTTACCAGCCCCTTTGGGTCTTGTATGGATATTAAGGGGAACCCCGTACCCAAATTTAAAAAAAGGAACGGCGTGGAGCCTTTTCTCAACCTTTTCAACACAGAGGAACCCTTCAAATAATTTTCCGGTCTTGGGGAACCCCTGCTAAAAATGAGAAATCTACAACTCATGATACAATAGTGTGATAGTCAGTGGTAAGAATGGTCCTTACACTTGTGGTCATTGGGAAGAATTACCTCCTTACAGATAGTTAAAAAAATCAATGGTGTCGGTGGGAACTTATCTGAGAGGCAGAAATTTCCTAATGCTGAAGGAACCCCTACAACCTCTGGAGGAACCCTGGTTGAGAATCACTGCCCTATATACTCAGAACAGCAGTATACAGGCGGTGCAAACAAGACAGGGACTGTGTAGGTTTGTTGTGTTAAGTAGAATCTGTTTGTAATTTTCAACCGGTACATTTCTAAAGTGTAGCTCCAGTCAAAAAATCTATTTTTAAGCTTTTTGGAAAACATGGGGAAGGGTTATCACCCCTGTATCATTTTTTTCGCTGTCTGTGCACCTCTTCAGAAGATTTCACCTCACTTTCTGTCCCAATGACAAATGTTTTTTGAAAATTTGTTTTTTTTTAGTAAAACAAGGATTGTTTTACTAAACAATCTGGTTGTCCTTATATACCTCTGAGGGTCACCATTGGATTGTCCTCGCTTCGGCAGGACATATACTAAAATTGGAACGATACAGAGAAGATTAGCATGGCCCCTGCGCAAGGATGACACTCAAATTCGTGAAGCGTTCCATATTTTCTTCCCCCCTCTATGGTTTCAACCTAAAGTCCCCCCACCCCGCAGTGTCCTCCTGGCTGTGTGTGTGTGTGTGTGTCCCCCTATTTGCATGTCCTCCTGTGCTGTGTGAGTGTCCCCCTGTGTGAGTGTCCCCCTGTGTGCGTGTCCACCTGTGTGCGTGTCCCCCTGTGTGCGTGTCCCCCTGTGTGCATATCCTCCTGTGTGCGTGTCCTCCTGTGTGCGTGTCCCCCTGTGTGCGTGCCCCCCTGTGTGAGTGTCCCCCTGTGTGCGTGTCCACCTGTGTGCGTGTCCCCCTGTGTGCATATCCTCCTGTGTGCGTGTCCTCCTGTGTGCGTGTCCTCCTGTGTGCATATCCTCCTGTGTGCGTGTCCTCCTGTGTGCGCGTCCTCCTGTGTGCATGTCCTCCTGTGTGCGTGTCCCCCTGTGTGCATATCCTCCTGTGTGCGTGTCCTCCTGTGTGCGTGTCCTCCTGTGTGCGTGTCCCCCTGTGTGCATGTCCTCCTGTGTGCGTGTCCCCCTGTGTGCATATCCTCCTGTGTGCGTGTCCTCCTGTGTGCGTGTCCCCCTGTGTGCGTGTCCCCCTGTGTGCATATCCTCCTGTGTGCGTGTCCTCCTGTGTGCGTGTCCACCTGTGTGCATATCCTCCTGTGTGCGTGTCCCCCTGTGTGCATATCCTCCTGTGTGCGTGTCCTCCTGTGTGCGTGTCCTCCTGTGTGCGTGTCCCCCTGTGTGCATGTCCCCCTGTGTGCGTGTCCCCCTGTGTGCATATCCTCCTGTGTGCGTGTCCTCCTGTGTGCGTGTCCACCTGTGTGCATATCCTCCTGTGTGCGTGTCCCCCTGTGTGCATATCCTCCTGTGTGCATATCCTCCTGTGTGCGTGTCCCCCTGTGTGCATATCCTCCTGTGTGCGTGTCCCCCTGTGTGCATATCCTCCTGTGTGCATGTCCTCCTGTGTGCATATCCTCCTGTGTGCGTGTCCTCCTGTGTGCGTGTCCACCTGTGTGCGTGTCCCCCTGTGTGCGTGTCCCCCTGTGTGCGTGTCCCCCTGTGTGCGTGTCCTCCTGTGTGCGTGTCCCCCTGTGTGCATATCCTCCTGTGTGCGTGTCCCCCTGTGTGCGTGTCCCCCTGTGTGTGTGTGTCCTCCTGTGCTGTGTGCGTGTCCCCCTGTGTGCGTGTCCCCCTGTGTGCGTGTCCCCCTGTGTGCATATCCTCCTGTGTGCGTGTCCTCCTGTGTGCGTGTCCCCCTGTGTGCGTGTCCCCCTGTGTGAGTGTCCCCCTGTGTGCGTGTCCACCTGTGTGCGTGTCCCCCTGTGTGCGTGTCCTCCTGTGTGCATATCCTCCTGTGTGCGTGTCCTCCTGTGTGCGTGTCCCCCTGTGTGCGTGTCCCCCTGTGTGAGTGTCCCCCTGTGTGCGTGTCCACCTGTGTGCGTGTCCCCCTGTGTGCGTGTCCTCCTGTGTGCATATCTTCCTGTGTGCGTGTCCTCCTGTGTGCGTGTCCTCCTGTGTGCGTGTCCCCCTGTGTCCATGTCCTCCTGTGTGCATATCCTCCTGTGTGAGTGTCCCCCTGTTTATATTTTTTAAATTACAAAAGTAAAAAAAAAATACACCTAGCAGAGGATGGTTTCGATCCATCGACCTCTGGGTCATGGGCCCAGCACGCTTCCGCTGCGCCACTCTGCTACTTAGTTGCTATGGGAACCTTTTGGATCCTATGTAACGTGTCAGTTGCAGCTAGTCAATGACGGTTGGTGGGTGGGTTCTGCACTCCCAGAATGCTTTGCGGCTCAGCTGCTAATTTGCATAAATTTGCATACGGTGTTTTGCTTCAATATATGCTTTCATGCTGCTTATTTCCATTTAATTAAATACATTTTTCAATTCACAGACATCATTTATCAGGAAAAAGGGTCATTACAGAATTAGTTTGGAATATATAAAGTAAAATATGGATATTTGATATTTAATACTCTCCCTAATGTCATCAGTTCATTATATGAGAAGTTTTTATAATGTATAAGGTAACATGTATGTTGTCCTCGGCCGGTATTGGCTGGATGGACACATACTTAAAGTGGAACGATACAGAGAAGATTAGCATGTGCCCTGCGCAAGGATGACACGCATAATCGTGAAGCGAACCACATTTTCTTGCACCAAATAACAGTAGTTATAATTATTTCCCTCTTCTTATGAGCTATAATATATACACACATTTATATTATAACATGCATGTTATTATATCGCTGGGGACATAAAGCAAGCCATACGCTAGTAGGTTTTTTCATACGAATGTTCGCACAAACATTCTCAGTACGTTCGATGACCAATGTTGTTAAAAATTTCCTTTTCTTTTAGCATTTGATTTTCTAAATTGAAAAATTTGAAACTAAATTCTAATGGTGTATGACCAGTTTTTGGTTTCACGCACGCGGCCGTATGTGGAACGCACCACACGGCAGAATGCGCCATATCTGTGTTACAGGCAGGGGCAGACTGACCAGTCGGTCACTTGGGCGCCGCCCGAGGGCCCGAGGCCATTAGGGGCCCGGACTCAGCCACATGAGAGGCCACTTGCAGCGGCTGAAATACATGACGCGATGCCGATAATAACACAGCTAACTGTGCGCTGCTCCCCGCCGGCCCCTCCTTCCCTCCCGTCCGTCCCAGGTGCTGTATGCGTCGTGACATCACCTGGGACGGACGAGAAGAGTGGAGGGGCGGGGGGGGGGGGGGAGCATCGCGCTGTTAGAAGTACTATTATCGGCATCCGGTGACTCGGTGAGTGAAGCTGAGACATCAGGGCCACCACAAGTGATGGGGGGAGTGTACAGATGTAAGGGCCCCGGGTCCCCCCACCCCGCAGTGTCCTCCTGGCTGTGTGTGTGTGTGTGTCCCCCTATTTGCATGTCCTCCTGTGCTGTGTGAGTGTCCCCCTGTGTGAGTGTCCCCCTGTGTGCGTGTGCCCCTGTGTGCGTGTCCTCCTGTGTGCGTGTCCTCCTGTGTGCGTGTCCCCCTGTGTGCATATCCTCCTGTGTGCGTGTCCTCCTGTGTGCGTGTCCCCCTGTGTGCGTGTCCCCCTGTGTGCATATCCTCCTGTGTGCGTGTCCTCCTGTGTGCGTGTCCCCCTGTGTGCGTGTCCCCCTGTGTGAGTGTCCCCCTGTGTGCGTGTCCACCTGTGTGCGTGTCCCCCTGTGTGCATGTCCTCCTGTGTGCGTGTCCTCCTGTGTGCGTGTCCTCCTGTGTGCGTGTCCCCCTGTGTGCGTGTCCTCCTGTGTGTGTGTCCCCCTGTGTGCATGTCCTCCTGTGTGCGTGTCCTCCTGTGTGCGTGTCCTCCTGTGTGCGTGTCCCCCTGTGTGCATGTCCTCCTGTGTGCGTGTCCCCCTGTGTGCATATCCTCCTGTGTGCATGTCCCCCTGTGTGCGTGTCCACCTGTGTGCGTGTCCCCCTGTGTGCATGTCCTCCTGGCTGTGTGTGTGTGTGTGTCCCCCTATTTGCATGTCCTCCTGTGCTGTGTGAGTGTCCCCCTGTGTGAGTGTCCCCCTGTGTGCGTGTCCACCTGTGTGCATATCCTCCTGTGTGCGTGTCCTCCTGTGTGCGTGTCCCCCTGTGTGCATATCCTCCTGTGTGCGTGTCCTCCTGTGTGCGTGTCCCCCTGTGTGCGTGTCCCCCTGTGTGAGTGTCCCCCTGTGTGCGTGTCCACCTGTGTGCGTGTCCCCCTGTGTGCATGTCCTCCTGTGTGCGTGTCCTCCTGTGTGCGTGTCCTCCTGTGTGCGTGTCCCCCTGTGTGCATGTCCTCCTGTGTGCGTGTCCCCCTGTGTGCATATCCTCCTGTGTGCATGTCCTCCTGTGTGCATATCCTCCTGTGTGCGTGTCCTCCTGTGTGCGTGTCCTCCTGTGTGCGTGTCCCCCTGTGTGAGTGTCCCCCTGTGTGCGTGTCCACCTGTGTGCATATCCTCCTGTGTGCGTGTCCCCCTGTGTGCGTGTCCTCCTGTGTGCGTGTCCCCCTGTGTGCATATCCTCCTGTGTGTGTGTGTCCTCCTGTGCTGTGTGAGTGTCCCCCGGTGTGCATATCCTCCTGTGTCCATGTCCTCCTGTGTGCATATCCTCCTGTGTGCATGTCCACCTGTGTGCATATCCTCCTGTGTGCGTGTCCCCCTGTGTGCGTGTCCTCCTGTGTGCGTGTCCCCCTCTGTGCATATCCTCCTGTGTGTGTGTGTCCTCCTGTGCTGTGTGAGTGTCCCCCGGTGTGCATATCCTCCTGTGTCCATATCCTCCTGTGTGCATGTCCTCCTGTGTGCATATCCTCCTGTGTGCGTGTCCTCCTGTGTGCGTGTCCTCCTGTGTGCGTGTCCCCCTGTGTGCGTGTCCCCCTGTGTGAGTGTCCCCCTGTGTGCGTGTCCACCTGTGTGCATATCCTCCTGTGTGCGTGTCCCCCTGTGTGCGTGTCCTCCTGTGTGCGTGTCCCCCTGTGTGCATATCCTCCTGTGTGTGTGTGTCCTCCTGTGCTGTGTGAGTGTCCCCCTGTGTGCATATCCTCCTGTGTGCGTGTCCCCCTCTGTGCATATCCTCCTGTGTGTGTGTGTCCTCCTGTGCTGTGTGAGTGTCCCCCTGTGTGCATATCCTCCTGTGTGCGTGTCCCCCTCTGTGCATATCCTCCTGTGTGTGTGTGTCCTCCTGTGCTGTGTGAGTGTCCCCCTGTGTGCATATCCTCCTGTGTCCATGTCCTCCTGTGTGCATATCCTCCTGTGTGAGTGTCCCCCTGTTTATATTTTTTAAATTACAAAAGTAAAAAAAAAAATACACCTAGCAGAGGATGGTTTCGATCCATTGACCTCTGGGTTATGGGCCCAGCACGCTTCCGCTGCGCCACTCTGCTACTCAGTTGCTATGGGAACCTTATGGATCCTATGTAACGTGTCAGTTGCAGCTAGTCAATGACGGTTGGTGGGTGGGTTCTGCACTCCCAGAATGCTTTGCGGCTCAGCTGCTAATTTGCATAAATTTGCATACGGTGTTTTGCTTCAATATATGCTTTCATGCTGCTTATTTCCATTTAATTAAATACATTTTTCAATTCACAGACATTATTTATCAGGAAAAAGGGTCATTACAGAATTAGTTTGGAATATATAAAGTAAAATATGGATATTTGATATTTAATACTCTCCCTAATGTCATCAGTTCATTATATGAGAAGTTTATATAATGTATAAGGTATCATGTATGTTGTCCTTGGCCCATATTGGGTGTATGGACGCATACTTAAAGTGGAACGATACAGAGAAGATTAGCATGTGCCCTGCGCAAGGATGACACGCATAAACGTGAAGCGAACCACATTTTTTATTGCACCAAATAACAGTAGTTATAATTATTTCCCTCTTCTTATGAGCTATAATATATACACACATTTATATTATAACATGCATGTTATTATATCGCTGGGGACATAAAGCTGGCCATACGCTAGTAGGTTTTTTCATACGAATGTTCGTACAAACATTCTCAGTACGTTCGATGACCGATGTTGTTAAAAATTTCCTTTTCTTTTAGCATTTGATTTTCTAAATTGAAAAATGTGAAACTAAATTCTAATGGCGTATGACCAGTTTTTGGTTTCACGCACGCGGCCGTATGTGGAACGCACCACACGGCAGAATGCGCCATATCTGTGTTTGGAGCATACACCCAAAATGGCGCACAGCCTCATCTATTCATCTCATTGGGCGCTGAGTCCCTGCAGAGTGACTACGCAGGCTCTGTGCATGAAGCCTTAAAAGTCGCATTGGAGGTTCCCATGACATCAGAAGTCCTCCCATCACATTCCGATGTAATGAGGGGGGAGGGGACTCTTATGTGATGGGAGGACTTCTGATGTCATGAGAGTGCCTCCGATGTAATGAGGGGGAGGGGACTCTTATGTGATGGGAGGACTTCTGATGTCATGAGAGTGCCTCCGATGTAATGAGGGGGAGGGGACTCTTATGTGATGGGAGGACTTCTGATGTCATGAGAGTGCCTCCGATGTAATGAGGGGGGAGGGGACTCTTATGTGATGGGAGGACTTCTGATGTCATGAGAGTGCCTCCGATGTAATGAGGGGGGAGGGGACTCTTATGTGATGGGAGGACTTCTGATGTCATGAGAGTGCCTCCGATGTAATGAGGGGGGAGGGGACTCTTATGTGATGGGAGGACTTCTGATGTCATGAGAGTGCCTCCGATGTAATGAGGGGGAGGGGACTCTTATGTGATGGGAGGACTTCTGATGTCATGAGAGTGCCTCCGATGTAATGAGGGGGGAGGGGACTCTTATGTGATGGGAGGACTTCTGATGTCATGAGAGTGCCTCCGATGTAATGAGGGGGGAGGGGACTCTTATGTGATGGGAGGACTTCTGATGTAATGGGAACCTCCAATGCGACTTTTAAGGCTTCATGCACAGAGCCTGCGTAGTCACTCTGCAGGGGCTCAGCGCCCAATGAGATGAAATAGATGAGGCTGTGCGCCATTTTGGGTGTATGCTCCAAACACAGATATCGCGCATTCTGCCGTGTGGTGCGTTCCACATACGGCCGCGTGCGTGAAACCAAAAACTGGTCATACGCCATTAGAATTTAGTTTCACATTTTTCAATTTAGAAAATCAAATGCTAAAAGAAAAGGAAATGTTTAACAACATTGGTTATCGATCGTACTGAGAATGCTTGTACGAACATTCGTATGAAAAAACCTACTAGCGTATGGCCTGCTTTATGTCCCCATATATAATGTATATATGGATGTATGGATGTATGGGAGTGCAGAACCCGCCCACCAACCGTCATTGAATAGCCGCAACTGACACATATACGCGTTACACAAAAACCAAAAAGAGCTTCAGAGAGCCGTATAGCTGAATGGCGTAGCGGAAGCGCGCCCGGCCCGTAACCAAGAGGTTGATGGATCGAAATCATCCTCTGCCATGTGTATTTTTTTTTACTTTTGTAATTAAAAAATAAAATAAAAATATATATATATATATTTTTTTTTTTTTTTTAATATAAACTGTTTATTGGATGTTTTTAAAAAAAAAAATGAAATTAAAGATACATTTTATTCCATTGTTTTTTAATAATATTTTAAACCCATTTAATGAATCTTTTTTAAGCAAGTCATTATTGCAACCTCCCTATCATCAGATTATTGGTGTTCATATCCTCTGTACAAAAACAATTAGTACTGTCTGTGATACTTTATTTTCATTTTTTTTTTTTTCACAAATGTTGGTCCTTTTCATTTGGCACAAAAAATTCAACCCCCCCCTCCTCCCCCCCCCCCCCCCCTTGGTGATTAAATACCACAAAAAGAAAGCTCTCGCCGAAAAAAGTACAACTGCACCGCCAATGTAACCGCAATATGTAACAACATTTTATTTTTTTGTATAGCCATGGACATCAGTCCCAATCACCGTGATGTGCCACCAGATCCCCAGTGCCCATCTGTGCCGCCCGCAAGTGCCGCCCACCAGCGCCACCTGTCAGTGCAAATCAATGAAGCAGAAAAATTACCTGTTTGCAAAATTGTATAACAAACTATTAAACATGATTTTTTTTTTTTCTTCAGAATTTTCCATATTTCTTTGTTTGTTTAGCAAAAAAAAAAAAAAAAAAAAAAAACCCCAGCTGTGATTAAATACCACCAAAAGAAGGCTCTATTTATGTGGGAAAAAAAATGATAAAAATGTAATTTGGGTGCAGTGTTGGATGACCGCGTCATTGACATTGAAAGTGCGTCAGCGGCGAAAGCTGAAAATTGGTCTGGGCAGGAGGGGACCATAAGTGGCCAGTAAGCAAGGGGTTAAATAGCACAAAAAGAAAGCGCTCGCCGGAAAAGTACAACTGCACCGCCAATCTAACCGCGATATATAACTAGGTTTTTTTATTTTTTAGTATAGCCGTGACAAGAGTACAGGAGATAAGAAGAGGGAAAAGCTTGACTGCTACATAGGAGGGCAAGAAAATGTGGTTCGCTTCACGATTATACGTGTCATCCTTGCGCAGGGAACACATTTTTTTGATTGAAAATGTATACTTTATTTTGCAAGAAAATATACAAAAAACAAAATACTTTGAACAGGGTACATTCCACACTGTACTGCGACGCAGCGCATAAAATACACTACATAACAATACAGTTCCAAACATACAAATAAATTACATTCATCCTGCGGTGTGATGCCTGATGTGTTGTGCAGAGTAATAATCCCCCGAAACATCACATCATGCATGACGCCGCGTTACCCTGAAAGCATTACCAAAAACCATTACCAAATACATGTCAAGTCATACAGTCTTAAAGCGGAGGTCCACCCTAAAGTGGACCTTCCGCTCATCGGAACCCTCCCCCCCTCCGGTGCCACAATCAGCACCTTTCAGGGGGGAGGGGGGTGCAGTTACCTGGATAATACAGGTAACTGCACCCACTTCCGGGATAGCTCTCTGCGGAAAGGGGCGTAACTTACGCCCCTTTCCGCAAGTGCCCGCCCCTTCCCGCAAGTGCCCCGCTGCCTGCTGGGAAACACACAGATCCCAGAGGCAGCGGGGAGCGTCCTTATTGCGCAGCGCGGCTCGCGCATGCGCAGTAGGGAACCGGGAAATGAAGCCGAAAGGCTCCACTTCCTGATTCCCATACCCAAGATGGCGGCGGCAGCACTCGAGTGTTGATCTAGAGATCGGCTTCGGGTGCCGACATCGCGGGCGCGCTGGACAGGTAAGTGTCACTATTTTAAAAGTCAACAGCTGCAGTATTTGTAGCTGCTGGCTTTAAAAAAAAAAAAAAAACGCGGAGTCCCGGCGGACTCCCGCTTTAATCAAAGTCAAAATCAAAATGACATTTCAATGAGCAACAGGTGTGATGGGGGGGGGGGGGGGGGGTTGGAGAAGGTGGGGAAGGGAGGGGAAAAAGAGTTCACAGGCCCGAAGCTTTATTGAACGTCCAAAAAGGGTACATAGTGGTGGGAGGGGAAATCTTCAGACCTCCTCTTCCTCCTTGTTGTCCATCAGGTGATAGTCTCTGAGCAGACTGTGAGTCAGTCTGCGGCAGTCCTGGATGGACATCCTCTCCCTCTGGTGGATGAGGCGCTTTCTGGCACACCAAACAGCGTCCTTAACCACTTCCCACCCAGCCAATGCATATATACGGCCGGGTGGGAGCCGTCTACTCCTGATAGGACGTTCAGGAACGTCCTTCAGGAGTAGCGGGATCGCTCGCGCAGCGGCGCGATCCCGATGTGCTCGTGTCACCCGGACACGGCACATCTCAGATCGGCAGGAGGGCTCTGTGATTGGCCCTCCTGATCACATGACGGCCGTGTCCAATCACGGCCGTCATGTGATGTAAACAAACAGCCGGTTGCTAGGCAATCGGCTCTCCTCTCCTCACACGGAAGTCATCGCTGAGGAGAGGAGAGCAGAACGCTGCAGCCGGCTGATGATCAGTGAGTATGGGCTGCTTTTTACAGCTTTTTACTCACTGATCATCAGTGTAGTGTAAACACACAACACACCACACAGTACAAACACAGTCCCCACATATGTCCCCAAAACACACATGTCCCCAAATAATAAAAACACATGTCCCTAATAATAAAAACATGTCCCCCACATATGTCCCACTAAAATCACATGTCCCAATGATTATCTGCACACATATGTACGTGATCACCTGCACACATATGTCCGTGATCACACAAACCAATTATTATACACTTAACGGAATTTTTTTTACCAAAAACATGTAGCAGAATACATTTTGGCTTAAATTTATGACAAAATTTGATTTTATTGGATTTATTTTCAAATAGAAAAAAGAAAATATTGTTTTTTTTCCAAATTTCCGCTATTTTTGCGCTTATATCGCAAAGAATAAAAAACGGAGTCGTGAATAAATAACACCAAAATAAAGCTCTATTTGTGCGAACAAAATGATAACAATTTCATTTGGGTACAGTGTAGCATGACCGCGCAATTGTCACTGAAAGCGCTAGAGCGCTGAAAGCTGAAAATTGGGCTGGGAAGGAAGGGGGTGAAAGTGCCCGGTATTGTAGTGGTTAAAGCAACACAGCACCCGCCAGGCACTATCAATGTCCTCTTGTGAATGAGTCCCACAAAAGAGTCCGTTCAGCACACCAAAGTGTGTTATAGCAGTCTGTGGAACAAAGTCTTTGAGATCAGGTTCCAGAGCCCTCAACAGGCCCTGTGCAAAGGGGACACTCCCAGAAAACATGCAGAGCCGTTTGCTCCTGGATGATGCAAAAGGGGCAGTGTCTGTATCTGCACAGGTTTCTGGCATGCATGAATGTCCTGAGTGGCAACCCCCCTTGGATTGCCATCCATGCCAGATCTTTGTGCCTGTTGGTGAGTCTCTTTGAAGAAACATTCCTCCAGACCACTTTACAAGTGGCTGAAGGGAGGCCTGGAACAGTCTCAACAATGTCTGATGCTCCGATCAACTTGTGGATAGTTTTTGGCTTCCGCAAGTCGGGCTTCACTCCATGTAGCCCCCGCTCCTTAATAAACTTGAAAGTGTCCAAGTAATACCAAGGAGTGTCCCAGTTGTAGGGGATTGAGTTGTCCCATTTGTCCCATCCAAGGGACCTCCAGAGAGGCAGGAGGAAAAAACGGGACATGGAGTTACCACCAGAGTCTACAGTTCTGTCCACCAAAGTTCTGCGGATGCAGTTACAGGCAAAGAAGACCCTCAGTAGGGTGGCGATGTCGGGCACGCCCTTACCGCCCTTGAGGGGTTCCTTGAACATAACCGCCCGCTTTACTCTGTCCATTTTGGAGCTCCAGATGAAGTGAAACACTGCCCTGGTGATGGCCTTGCAGGTGTTAACCCGGGGGGGCCAGGCCTGGGCGAGGTACTGCAACACAGGGAGAATCTCGCTGCGGAGTACCAGTGTTTTACCTTCGATGGTGAGTTCTCGGAGGCTCCAAAGTCCAAACTTCTGTCGCATCTTTGCCAGTCTTTCTTCCCAGGACTTCAGGGCTGCGCCCTCTGCTCCAAACCAGACCCCAAGGATTTTGATGAAGTCTGCTTTGACGCTGAAGGGCATGGGTGCAGAAGAAGGCAGAAACCACTTTCCGAAGAGCATGACTTCCGACTTCCCGCACTTGACTTTTGCC
This sequence comes from Lithobates pipiens, assembly GCF_037356315.1. Classification (NCBI taxonomy): domain Eukaryota; kingdom Metazoa; phylum Chordata; class Amphibia; order Anura; family Ranidae; genus Lithobates; species Lithobates pipiens. The sequence continues at coordinate 3,089,453 of NW_027507789.1, forward strand.
CCTGAAGCTTAGCCGAAGTCCTCACACGTCTGGGCGAGTGTGTCGATGGAGCGCCGGTCGGCACAGAACACCGTCACATCATCCATGTAGAGCGAGCACTTGACCTCCCGTCTGTCCGGTCCTGGTGCGGTGATCCCTCTGATCTCTGGGTTCCGTCTGATTGTAAGGATCAAGGTATGTGGAAACAAAATGGTTGACAGTATGTTTTACTAAAATACTTGTCTATCTTTATCCTTCTCAGTAATATAAGGACTCATCATCTTTAGTCACGTACGCATAAGAAGAGGCCACATCAGCCCTAAAAAGCAGTCTACGCCCAGAAGATTGTCTTATCAGCTGATAACACCTGGAGAATTGCCTTTTCTTTGCAAATTGTTGTTTTTTTACATTGCTGATGCTTGCCTTTTTCTGTCTATAAAAGAGATGTAATAAAGAACCTCAGAGTCAGAGTTAAGCACGGACTTCTGAGCAGAAATACTGAGTACCTCCGTGTCTCTTTGCTTAGATAAGAACTCTAACTAACAATTGGGAAACGGTAACATAACCTGACAAATAGGTGACTTGTTGAGGTCACACCTAACATTTCTGGCGCCGCGAACAGGGACCCGCAGAAAGAAACTACAAAGAGGCGAACGAACATAAGGACGGAACAAAGAGGTCGGGCACATCAAGAACCACAGACAAAAACCTGCGCAGGTAAGAAAAGCTTTATTTTCTTATAAACTCTGTGCTTCTTAGATTTGTGCCCACCTGATCTGTCTGAATTGTTCTTCAGGTAAACACCAACCTCTGTAGTAAGCGGGTCTTGAACTTAATATTTTGACTTATGTTACCGTTGTTTCTTGTCTGTCTACTTGTCATCTTTCTGTTGTGAATGAAATAAGCCCTGTTTGTATGGTGTGAATTGAAACATATATCATCCCAATGGGTAACGGAATGCGCCCTTAACTCGTAAGAGTACTTTGGGGGTCCGACACTTAAGTTTGATATACGCTTTTTGATTCATGAGCCTAAAAACGGGTTGAAAGTATAAGTCCTGACTGCCTCGATAAAGCAGGAATAAGAAACGAATGCTGAGAGATTCCATGGTAATGGGAAGGGAATAAGGTCTCCACAAAGTCCCGGAGATCTAGTCATATGTGTTTGGCCACCAAAAGGGAATGCTTGTATATGTTGTAGCCGTCAGTCTGGTCATAATATTTGTCAGTTGGCTAGCATATAAAGTAATTCGATTTCAGAAATCTCATCTAGGAGAGGTTTTTAGTATTTTGGCACCCTAGGAGGAGAAGGCAACGAGACACTTAGTAAGTGATCCAAACGCCACCTAGGCAAGACTGTCAAAATGGGCCAGACACATGGTATACCCCAGGGGGAATCTCAGAAATGTTATGCTGTTAAAGATATAATTACAATGTTGTATGGGAAGGATAAGGCACAGGGCACAAATAGGGTTCTCAAGAAATTTGGAATGGATGGATCTCGGAAAGAATTTCAAACTTACCAAACAGACGTTATGGGTTTAACAAGAAGTACAGGTTCTGATAGAAAACATGTTAGTAGGTGTCATATCTAGAGGTCATCTTTGACCTAATTTTGTGAGTGTGGGGGGTGTGGAGTATGCAATACTGATGTGTCCTGTGAAGTTTGTTCACAGCTGCTGACAGCCCATTCAAATGACCCCCCTTCTTTCTGACCAGGTCAGTGAGAATGTAAAGCAAACTGTATTGACATGCAAATGACCTGAGCCAAGACTTGTACTAATGAACTAAAAAGGTGCATTTACTAAATTGTGTTTGTTCTATCATTGTTACAATTCCTGGCTGAAAAAGGGTGCAAGGTGAATAGAACTAAGTTACAGGTATGTCAGAAAAAGGTTGTCTTTTTGGGCCACTGTATATCCCAGGGTACTCGACACCTCACTGAAGAACGAGTCCAGGCCATAAGACAAATGAATGTCCCACGCAACTTTAAGCAACTTCGTATGTTTCTGGGAATGGTGTCATATTGTAGACAATGGATACCACATGCCAGTTCTCTGATGCAGCCATTATATGATTGCTTGAAAATAGTACCCTATGTACTCACAGAAGCAGGTCATGAATCTTTTAGCACCTTAAAAAGGTTACTAATTTCGGCACCTGCGATCGGGATCCCTGATTATACCAAAACATTTCATTTGTACATTGCTGAAATCACGGGACACGCAACAGGGGTGTTGACACAACAACACATCAAACAAAGGCCGGTAGCATACTTCTCGGCGGCTCTCGATCCTGTCTCTAGAGGATCACCGTCCTGTGTACGAGCAGTTGCAGCAGTGTCAATTATCATTGACAAATCCTCAGAAATTGTCTTAGACAATCCTGTAGTGGTACATACCACACATGACATACACGCCATCTTGTCACAGGTCCAGCCAAAACACATATCAATGGCAAGGCAGCTGCGTCTACAATGCACCTTGCTCCTACCCCCCAATGTTACCTTTCAGCGATGCACTTCTTTTAACTTAGCACAGCTTTTACCATTACAGACAGATTTGACAGGGGGGAGTAATGATGATAATGGTGTAGACACAACACAAGATACTCAGGATTCTGACACACTTTCGTTTCAGGACATAACATCTGATGAACACGATTGTTTCCAACTTATGGAACAAGAAACCACGGGGTTCCCACATGTCACAGACATACCCATTGCAAATGCAGAACACACACTGTACATAGATGGTAGTAGATTTGCCGATGACAAAGGTAAATATCACACAGGTTATGCTGTGGTAACGGACACACAGGTAATTGAGGCAAAGTCACTACCAGCACACATGTCGGCACAAGAAGCGGAACTAACCGCTCTGGAGAAAGCCTTAGAACACTTGGAGGGACAAGAAGGGAACATTTACACTGATTCCGCATACGCCTACGGAGTTGCACATGATTATGGCCAAATATGGAAAGCTAGAGGTTACCTTACAGCAGCAGGCACACCTGTTAAACATGGTGAAGGAATCAAAAGAGTCCTGAACAATCTTCAAAAGGTTATAAGAGTAGCCATCATGAAGATAGCGGCACACACGAGCGCAAAAACAACTGAGGCAAAAGGAAACGCATTTGCAGATTTAACTGCAAAGAAGGCAGCTCTAGGGGAAGTAAGCCCTGAGACCTTAGCCACGGTACAGGTGAGTATGCCCGAAACCACATGGCAGCAGCTAATCGAACTACAGGAACAAGCAGGGGCTATTGAGAAGGACCGTTGGGTTAAGGAGGGAGCTGCACCAGGCCTTGACAATGTATGGAGAGAAGGAGACAAAATATGTCTACCCGCTTCTCTATACCCCGCAATGGCAGCGGCTGTCCACTTACCCACTCATGTCAGCTCCAATTCTATGTATAGGATTGTAAGCCAAGGATGGCTAGCCCCTGGATTCAGTAGTACTGCAAGGAACTACTGTGCTGCATGCCAAATCTGTCTGATTAATAACCCAGGACAGAGAGTGAAAACCCCACGTAAACATCAGGTCCGGGCCCAATATCCCTTTCAGAGACTGCAGATTGACTACATACAAATGCCTAAGAGCGGCCCCTTTGAATTTGTTCTCGTGTGCATCTGCCTATTTTCAGGCTGGCCGAAAGTTATCCTGTAAAATCAGCTACGGCAAAAGCCACCGCCAAGAAACTGATTACTGAGCTGATACCTAGGTTTGGTCTCCCAGAAACAATAGAATCAGATAGGGGGACACATTTCACGGGAGAAATAATGCAAAATGTGATGGCAATGTTAGGGGTTCAACAAAGTTTTCATACCCCTTACCACCTACAGAGTTCAGGATCAGTAGAAAGAGTAAATGGTACAATCAAGCTGAAAATACAAAAGGCCATGCAGGAGTTGAACAAACCATGGCCTGAGTGCCTACCCTTAGCTTTGTTCTCTATTAGGTACACCCCAACAGGAAAAACAGGGTTATCCCCATATGAAATACTGTTTGGAAGTGCACCTAGATTAGGTTTATATTTTCCTCAAAGTATGCAATTGCAATGTGATAGTTTAACTACGTATGTAATACAGTTACAACAGCGTCTGACTAAAATCCACAAGAGTGTGTATTCTTCTCTTCCAGACCCTAATTCTGTCACAGGTACACACGATCTACAACCAGGAGACTATGTGTATGTAAAGAAACATACCAGGAAGACACTGGAACCAAGGTTTGAAGGTCCTTTCCAGGTGCTATTGATTACAGCAACCTCAGTGAAATTGGAAGGGAAACCTACCTGGATCCACGCTTCTCACTCACTTCTTCAATAGTAAAATGTTGTTTATTCTGCGAGGCTCCTTTTAACCCTTTCACTACTAGACACGTTTTTGAAGTTTGTTTTTTGCACACATGGTTAATAAAACATTTGACATGTGGGGACCTTTCATATAATGGAGGACCTCTGATGTGATGGGGGGTCGGCCTGGTCATTGTGTTACACAATGGCCACCTTGTTCACTCTCCTCTCCACTATCCCTTCCCCACTTCATTTATTTATTTATTTATTTTGTGTGTGTCACGTCTCTGTTTGTCACTGTGCACGTGTGATGAGTAGGGTGTCGGTCCTCGGGCCAACCCTGAAAGTCTTGTGAGGGGGTGGACATAGGCCTTCTGGCTTGGTTCACCCTCTCTCTTGGGGGGGGTCTCCCTTTGGGGGAGCCCCAACCAAGTACCTGGGTGGGTCTGTTTCGGCAGACCTTCCGGAGAAAGGCGGTCATCTGATTTCGGCCAGATGGGCCATGTATTTGGTACCTCAGTCCCCGTCTGGAGCCTAACGCCCCGGGGGATCAGGGTAAGGTTCTTCCTCATGGAGGACAGTGGTACACCCGTTGCACATTTTTGTGTTCACTCTTGATGTGTGTCCACTTTTTTTGGCACCGGGTGGAAGTTTTTGGGTGTGTTTTGCACGCCACAGGCTTTTCCCCAAAAAAAGGGGGTACTCTGATCTGATGGGGGAGCTCTGATGTGATGGGATAACCTCTGATATGATGGAGGGACCTCTAACGTGATGGAAGTACCACTGATTGGGGGGGCACTGATGTGAGGGCAGAACCTCTGATGTGATAAAGGGACCTCTGATGTGATGGGGGGACCTCTGATGTGATAAAGGGACCTCTGATGTGATAAAGGGACTTCTGATGAGATGGGAGGATCTGTGATGAGATGGGTGGATCTATGATGTGATGGGGGACCTTTGATGTGATGGGGGGACATCTGATGTTATGGGGGATCTCTGATTTGATAGGAGGATGTCTGATGTGATGGTAGGAGCTCTGATGTGATGAGGGGACCTCTGATGTGATGAGAGGACATCTGATGCAAAGGGGGAACCTCTGATCCGGTGGGGGAACCTCTGATCCGGTGGGGGACCTCTGATGTGATTGGGAGACCTCTGATGTGATGGGAGGACCTCTGATGTGATGGGAGGACCTCTGAGGAGATTTGGTGATCTCTGATGTGATGGGGGGACCTTTGATCCAGGTTGGCTTTGGCCAATTATGACTCAGGGGGTTTAGTACATGCCCCACACTATATAAGGCCTTGCATAGTGTGTTGCGTCGGCGGAGAGAGATAGACAGAGAGACAGTGTCTTTGAATTTCATTTGAAGCTGTTGCAATTACAGTCGGTGTATTGTGCCACCTGCACAGTATACGCCTAAAGCTACCCCAATTGCTGGTGTTATGCTGATCCTATACCGCAGGCAGCTGCAGTAATTACAGTTGTGTACTGTGCCATCTACACAGTGTGCACCTAAAGCTACTCCAATTACTGTTGTTCTTCAGATCCTATACAGCAGACAGCTGCAGTAATTACAGTCGGTGTATGGTGTCATCTGCACAGTGTACACCTAAAGCTACTCCAATTACTGTTGTCCTTCAGATCCTATACAGCAGACAGCTGCAGTAATTACAGTCGGTGTATGGTGTCATCTGCACAGTGTACGCCTAAAGCTACCACAATTGCTGGGCAGGTACCCGGGCAGGGCCGTCTTTAAGGCAGGGCAAAAGGGGCAGCTGCCCTGGGCCCTGTCATTGTTGTGGGGCCCAAAGCAGCTGCCTCATACTTGCCAACTATCCCAGTGTAAATTCCCTTGAAGTTTTAGTCCTGTGCTATGTCCCGATATCTCAGTGAGAAGTGCTGGTACTAATGCTGCCCAGCTCTGCCCTATTGTTGTGTACAGGTGACTCACCTGCAGATCCTGTGTTTACATTAACTGGCATTCATATGTAAATAGTGGTGGCATTACTAAGTAAATAGATGCAGCTGGCAGCATTTATATGTAAATAAAGGCGGCATTCATATATGTATCATGCTCCTCTGCAGTGAGGAGATGATGCGCTGTGACTTCTAGCAGCCAATCAGTGAGCAGTATTACTTTACAGTAATCTCGAGCAACCAATTAACAAGCAGAAATCATTTGCTGTAACCTCTAGCAACTAATCAGTGAGCCATAATGTGTGCTGTAACCTCTAGCAACCAGTCAGTAAGCAGTAATGATATGCTGTAATCTCTGGCAACCAATCGCAATCGCTGCCTGATCTGATTCAGTAAACTGATTTTAAGTCTAGCTGCTATTTATTGTATGTCTCAGAGCAGGTGGAGAGCAAAATTGCATGGGGGGGGAACCCCGAGAAAATTTTTGCCCAGGGTCCAATCAATATTAAAGACGGCCCTGTACCCGGGCTTACAGGATGTCCTGAGGCAGGCCAGGAAAGTCTGTGTGCATTTTCTCCGGTCATATAATGCCAGTGCTCGGCTGGCTGACGTCCAAAAGGAATTGAACCTGCCCAAGAACCGCCTAATCTGTGACACCAGGTGGAACTCAACGTTGGCCATGCTGCAGCGGCTGCAAACGCAGCAGAGGGCCATCAATGAGTACCTGTGCGACTACGGCCCCAGGACAGGGTCAGGGGAGCTTGTTTTTTTGACAGTGACAGTGCATGCATCAATGACACTGTACCTCTTGTCCACCTGTTGGTGCATACACTGCGTGGAATAATGGACAGGGCACTTGAGGCAGAACAGAGGCAGGAAGAGGAGGACTTCCTTGCCTCTCAAGGCCCCCTTTAGTTTAGAGGGTCCTCCATCATATCAGAGGTCATCCTAACACATCAGAGGTCATCCCATCCCATCCCATCAGAGGTCCCCCCATCACATCATTAGGTCCCCCCATCACATCATTAGGTCCCCCGCTCACATCATAGGTTCCCCCATCACATCATAGGTTCCCCCCATCACATCATAGGTTCCCCCCATCAGATCAGAGTACTCCCAATCACATCAGAGGTCCCCCCATCACATCCGAGGTCCTCCCCAGAAATCAGAGGTCCACTCCCCCCTCCCCATCACATTAGAGGGTCCTCCATCATATCAGAGGTCATCCTAACACAACAGAGGTCATCCCATCCCATCAGAACTCCCCTCCCCTCACATCAGAGGTCCCCTCATCAGATCAGATGTCCCCCCATCACATCAGAGGTCATCCTAACACAACAGAGGTTATCCCATCCCATCCCATCAGAACTCCCCTCCCCTCACATCAGAGTTCCCTATTCAGATCAGAGGACCCCCATCACATCAGAGGTCATCCTATCACATCAGAACTCCCCTCCCATCACATCATAGGTTCCCCCCATCACATCATAGGTTCCCCCATCACATCATAGGTTCCCCCATCAGATCAGAGTACTCCCAATCACATCAGAGGCCCCCCCATCACATCAGAGATCCTCCCAAAAAATCAGAGGTCCACTCCCACCTCCCCATCACATTAGAGGGTCCTCCATCATATCAGAGGTCATCCTAACACATCAGAGGTCATCCCATCACATCAGAACTCCCCTCCCCTCCCCTCACATTAGAGTTCCCTCATCAGATCAGAGGTCCCCCATCACATCAGATGGCCTCCCATCACATTAGAGGTCCTCCTAACACATCAGATGGCCTCCCATCACATCAGAGGTCCCCCCATCACATCAGAGGTCATCCCATCCTATCACATCAGAACTCCCCTCCCATCACATCAGAGTTCTCTCATCAGATCAGAGGTAGGGATGAGCCAAACACCCCCCGGTTCGGTTTGCACCAGGACCTGCAAACGGACCGAAAATGTGCACGAACTTTAGAACCCCTTTAAAGTCTATGGGACTCGAACGTTCAAAATCAAAAATGCTAATTTTAAAGGCTAATATGCAAGTTATTGTCCTAAAAAGGGTTTGGGGACCCGGGTCCTGCCCCAGGGGACATGTATTAATGCAAAAAAAAGTTTTAAAAATGGACGTTTTTTTTTCGGGAGCACTGATTTTAATGATGCTTAAAGTGAAAAAAAAAAGTTAAATGTTCCTTTAAATATGGTGCCTGGGGGGGGGGGGGGTGTCTATAGTATTCCTGTGAAGTGCCATGTGTTTTCCGTGTTTAGAACAGTCCCTGCACAAAATGACATTTAACGGAAAAAAAGTCATTTAAAACTGCTTGCGGTTTTAATGTAGTGTCTGGTCCCAGCAATATGGATAAAAATCATTGAGAAAAATGGCATGGGTACCCCACCCCCCACCCCGCCCATTACCAGCCCCTTTGGGTCTTGTATGGATATTAAAGGGAACCCCGTACCCAAATTAAAAAAAGGAACGGCGTGGGGCCCTTTCTCAACCTTTTCAACACAGAGGAACCCTTCAAATAATTTTCCGATCTTGGGGAACCCCTGCTAAAAATGAGAAATCTACAACTCATGATACAATAGTGTGATAGTCAGTGGTAAGAATGGTCCTTACACTTGTGGTCATTGGGAAGAATTACCTCCTTACAGATAGTTAAAAAAATCAATGGTGTCGGTGGGAACTTATCTGAGAGGCAGAAATTTCCCAATGCTGAAGGAACCCCTACAACCTCTGGAGGAACCCTGGTTGAGAATCACTGCCCTATATACTCAGAACAGCAGTATACAGGCGGTGCAAACAAGACAGGGACTGTGTAGGTTTGTTGTGTTAAGTAGAATCTGTTTTGTAATTTTGAACTGGTACATTTTTAAAGTGTAGCTCCAGTCAAAAAATCTATTTTTAAGCTTTTTGGAAAACATAGGGAAGGGTTATCACCCCTGTATCATTTTTTTTCGCTGTCTGTGCACCTCTTCAGAAGATTTCACCTCACTTTCTGTCCCAATGGCAAATGTTTTTTGAAAATGTGTTTTTTTTAGTAAAACAAGGATTGGTGATAAAGCATCAGTGGAGAGGAGACACGTTTTTCCCATATCAACTCTTACAGGAGAGAATTTCCCTTCCTAGGTGTAGATTTCATCTCACTTCCTGTTGTCTCCTTCCGTTTGCAAGTAGGAGACGTTTGTAGGTTGGATGTTTGAAAGTAGGGGCCTGCCCTTTATGTTCTGCAGAAAGGTACAGTGTCATTGATGCATGCACTGTCACTGCTCACCATCCTTGTGGCCTCCTCAAATGGTGACAGGACAGTGCATGCATCCCTGATCATGGCCCACTGGCGTGGGGGAAAAAAAACAAGCTCCCCTGACACTGTCCTGGTGCCGTAGTCGCACAGGTACACATTGATGGCCCTCTGCTGCGTTTGCAGCCGCTGCAGCATGGCCAACGTTGAGTTCCACCTGGTGTCACAGATTAGGCGGTTCTTGGGCAGGTTCAATTCCTTTTGGACGTCAGCCAGCCGAGCACTGGCATTATATGACCGGCGAAAATGCACACAGACTTTCCTGGCCTGCCTCAGGACATCCTGTAAGCCCGGGTACAGGGCCGTCTTTAATATTGATTGGACCCTGGGCAAAAATTTTCTTGGGGCCCCCCCATGCAATTTTGCTCTCCATACAATACAATAAATAGCAGCTAGACTTAAAATCAGTTTACTGTATCAGATCAGGCAGCAATTACGATTGATTTCCAGTGGTTACAGCATATCATTACTGCTTAATGACTGGTTGCTAGAGGTTACAGCACACATTATGGCTCACTGATTAGTTACTAGAGGTTACAGCAAATGATTTCTGCTTGTTAATTGGTTGCTAGAGATTACTGTAAAGTAATACTGCTCACTGATTGGCTGCTAGAAGTCACAGCACATCATCTCCTCACTGCAGAGGAGCATGATACATATATGAATGCCACCTTTATTTACATATAAATGCTGCCAGCTGCATCTATTTACTTAGTAATGCCACCACTATTTACATATGAATGCCGGTTATTTACATGTAAACACAGGATATGCAGGTGAGTCACCTGTACACAACAATAGGGCAGAGCTGGGCAGCATTAGTACCAGCACTTCTCACTGAGATATCGGGACATAGCACAGGGCTAAAACTTCAAGGGACAAGGGAATTTACACTGGGATAGTTGGCAAGTATGAGGCAGCTGCTTTGGGCTCCACAACAATGACAGGGCCCAGGGCAGCTGCCCCTTTTGCCCTGCCTTAAAGACGGCCCTGCCCGGGTACCTACCCAGCAATTGTGGTAGCTTTAGGTGTACACTGTGCAGATGACACCATACACCGACTGTAATTACTGCAGCTGTCTGCTGTATAGGATCTGAAGAACAACAGCAATTGGAGTAGCTTTAGGTGCACACTGTGCAGATGACACAGTATACAACTGTAATTACTGCAGCTGCCTGCCTGTGGTATAGGATCTGAAGAACACCAGCAATTGGGGTAGCTTTAAGTGCACACTGTACAGATGACACAGTACACCGAATGTAATTACTGCAGCTGCCTGCGGATAGGATCAGCAGAACACCAGCAATTGGAATAGCTTTAGGTGTACACTGTGCAGATGGCACAATACACCGAATGTAATTGCAACAGCTTCAAATGAAATTCAAAGACACTGTCTCTCCGTCTATCTCTCTCCGCCGACGCAACACACTATGCAAGGCCGTCGCGCAGGCTGCGCAAGGATGACACGTATAATCGTGAAGCGAACCACATTTTCTTGCCCTCCTATGTAGCAGACAAGCTTTTCCCTCTTCTTATCTCCTGTACTCTTGTCACGGCTATACTAAAAAATAAAAAAAACCTAGTTATATATCGCGGTTAGATTGGCGGTGCAGTTGTACTTTTTCGGCGAGCGCTTTCTTTTTGTGCTATTTAACCCCTTGCTTACTGGCCACTTATGGTCCCCTCCTGCCCAGACCAATTTTCAGCTTTCGCCGCTGACGCACTTTCAATGTCAATGACGCGGTCATACAACACTCTACCCAAATTACATTTTTATAATTTTTTTCCCACATAAATAGAGCCTTCTTTTGGTGATATTTAATCACAGCTGGGGTTTTTTTTTTTTTTTTAAACAAACAAAGAAATATGGAAAATTCTGAAGAAAAAAAAAAAATCATGTTTAATAGTTTGTTATACAATTTTATTTTGCAAACAGGTAATTTTTCTGCTTCATTGATATGCACTGACAGGTGGCGCTGGTGGGCGGCACTTGCGGGGGGCACAGATGGGCACTGGGGATCTGGTGGCACATCTCTGTGATTGGGACTGATGTCCATGGCTATACAAAAAAAAAAAAAAAAAAAATGTTGTTACATATTGCGGTTACATTGGCGGTGCAGTTGTACTTTTTTCGGCGAGCGTTTTCTTTTTGTGGTATTTAATCACCATGGGGGGTTTTGAATTTTTTTGTGCCAAATGAAAAGGACCAACATCTGTGAAAAAAAAAAAAAATGTAAATAAATAATCACAGACAGTACTAATTGTTTTTGTACAGAGGATATGAACACCAATAATCTCATGATAGAGAGGTTGCAATAATGACTTGCTTAAAAAAATTCATTAAATGGGGTTAAAATATTATTAAAAAAGAATGGAATAAAATGTATCTTTAATTTCTTTTTAAAAAAAAAAAAACCTCCAATAAACACAGTTTATATAATAAAAAAAAAAATATATATATATATATATATATATATATATATATTTTTTTTTTTTATTTTTAATTACAAAAGTAAAAAAAAATGCACCTGGCAGAGGATGGATTCGATCCATCAACCTCTTGATTAGGGGGCCGGAACGCTACCGCTGCGCCATTCAGCTACATGGCTTTTGGGACGTCTTTTTGGTTTCTGTGTAACGCGTATATGTGTCAGTTGCAGCTATTCAATGATGGTTGGTGGGCGGGTTCTGCACTCCCATACATCCATACATATATATATATATATAAATCATGCATGTTATTATATCTCTGGGGACATAAAGCAAGCCATACGCTAGTAGGTTTTTTCATATGAATGTTCGTACAAACATTCTCAGTACGATCGATAACCAATGTTAAACATTTCCTTTTCTTTTAGCATTTGATTTTCTAAATTGAAAAATTTGAAACTAAAATTCTAATGGTGTATGACCAGTTTTTGGTTTCACGCACGCGGCCGTATGTGGAACGCACCACACGGCAGAATGCGCGATATCTGTGTTTGGAGCATACACCCAAAATGGCGCACAGCCTCATCTATTTCATCTCATTGGGCGCTGAGTCCCTGCAGAGTGACTACGCAGGCTCTGTGCATGAAGCCTTAAAAGTCGCATTGGAGGTTCCCATTACATGAGAAGTCCTCCCATCACATAAGAGCCCCCTCCCCCCTCATTACATCGGAGGCACTCTCATGACATCAGAAGTCCTCCCATCACATAAGAGTCCCCTCCCCCCTCATTACATCGGAGGCACTCTCATGACATCAGAAGTCCTCCCATCACATAACAGCAGGACTGGACTGGGACAGAAATTTGGCCCTGGACTTCATCCAGACCGGCCCACTTACATTTTGAGTGTCCCATCACCAGCCCCCTTACAGCAGAGTGTTCCATCAGCAGCCCCCTTACATAAGAGTGTCCCATCACCAGCCCCCTTACATCAGAGTGTCCCATCAGCAGCCCCCTTACATCAGAGTGTCCCATCAGCAGCCCCCTTACATCAGAGTGTCCCATCACCAGCCCCCTTACATCAGAGTGTCCCATCACCAGCCCCCTTACATCAGAGTGTCCCATCACCAGCCCCCTTACATCAGAGTGTCCTATCAGCAGCCCCCTTACATCAGAGTATCCCATCAGCAGCCCCCTTACATCAGAGTGTCCCATTACCAGCCCCCTTACATCAGAGTGTCCTATCACCAGCCCCCTTACATCAGAGTGTCCCATCAGCAGCCCCCTTACATCAGAGTGTCCCATCACCAGCCCCCTTACATCAGAGTGTCCCATCACCAGCCCCCTTACATCAGAGTGTCCCATCAGCACCGCCTTACATCAGAGTGTCCCATCACCACCCCTTACATCAGAGTGTCCCATCACCAGCCCCCTTACATCAGAGTGTCCCATCAGCACCGCCTTACATCAGAGTGTCCCATCACCACCCCTTACATCAGAGTGTCCCATCACCAGCCCCCTTACATCAGAGTGTCCCATCACCAGCCCCCTTACATCAGAGTGTCCCATCAGCACCGCCTTACATCAGAGTGTCCCATCAGCAGCCCCCTTACATCAGAGTGTCCCATCACCAGCCCCCTTACATCAGAGTGTCCCATCACCAGCCCCCTTACATCAGAGTGTCCCATCAGCAGCCCCCTTACATCAGAGTGTCCCATCAGCAGCCCCCTTACATCAGAGAGTCTCATCACCAGCCCCCTTACATCAGAGTGTCCCATCAGCAGCCCCCTTACATCAGAGTGTCCCATCAGCAGCCCCCTTACATCAGAGTGTCCCATCACCAGCCCCCTTACATCAGAGAGTCTCATCACCAGCCCCCTTACATCAGAGTGTCCCATCACCAGCCCCCTTACATCAGAGTGTCCCATCAGCAGCCCCCTTACATCAGAGTGTCCCATCAGCAGCCCCCTTACATCAGAGTGTCCCATCACCAGCCCCCTTACATCAGAGTGTCCCATCAGCAGCCCCCTTACTTCAGAGTGTCCCATCACCAGCCCCCTCACATCAGAGTGTCCCATCAGCAGCCCCCTTAAATCAGAGTGTCCCATCAGCAGCCCCCTTACATCAGAGTGTCCCATCACCAGCCCCCTTACATCAGAGTGTCCCATCACCAGCTGCCTTACATCAGAGTGTCCCATCACCAGCCCCCTTACATCAGAGTGTCCCATCAGCAGCCCCCTTAAATCAGAGTGTCCCATCAGCAGCCCCCTTACATCAGAGTGTCCCATCACCAGCCCCCTTACATCAGAGTGTCTCATCACCAGCTGCCTTACATCAGAGTGTCCCATCACCAGCCCCCTTACATCAGAGTGTCCCACCAGCACCCCCTTACATCAGAGTGTCCCATCACCAGCCCCCTTACATCAGAGTGTCCCATCAGCAGCCCCCTTACATCAGAGTGTCCCATCAGCAGCCCCCTTACATCAGAGTGTCCCATCAGCAGCCCCCTTACATCAGAGTGTCCCATCAGCAGCCCCCTTACATCAGAGTGTCCCATCAGCAGCCCCCTTACATCAGAGTGGCCCACTGAACCATTGGCCCACCGGGAAACTCCCGGTAGTCCCAATGGCCAGTACATGCCTGCATAACAGTCCCCTCCCCCTTATTACATCGGAGGCACTTTCATGACATCAGAAGTCCTCCCATCACATAAGAGTCCCCTCCCCCCTCATTACATCGGAGGCACTCTCATGACATCAGAAGTCCTCCCATCACATAAGAGTCCCCTCCCCCCTCATTACATCGGAATGTGATGGGAGGACTTCTGATGTAATGGGAACCTCCAATGCGACTTTTAAGTGTGTGAAAACCAAAAACTGGTCATACGCCATTAGAATTTAGTTTCAAATTTTTCAATTTAGAAAATCAAATGCTAAAAGAAAAGGAAATTTTTAAAAACATTGGTCATCGAATGTACTGAGAATGTTTGTACGAACATTCGTATGAAAAAACCTACTAGCGTATGGCTTGCTTTATGTCCCCAGAGATATAATAACATGCATGTTATAATATAAATGTGTGTATATATTATAGCTCATAAGAAGAGGGAAATAATTATAACTACTGTTATTTGGTGCAATAAAAAATGTGGTTCGCTTCACGTTTATGCGTGTCATCCTTGCGCAGGGCACATGCTAATCTTCTCTGTATCGTTACAATTTGAGTATGCGTCCATACACCCAATATGGGCCAAGGACAATAAAGATGTAACCTTATTCAGTATATAAACTGCTCATATAATGAACTGAACACATTAGGGAGAGTATTAAATTTCCATATTTTACTTTATATATTCCAAACTAATTCTATAGATGACCTTTTTCCTGATAAATAATGTCTGTGAATTGAAAAGTTGATTTAAGTAAAGGAAATAAGCAGCATAAAGCATATATTGAAGCAAAACACCGTATGCAAATTAGCAGCTGAGCCGCAAAGCATTATGGGAGTGCAGAAGCCACCCACCAACCGTCATTGACTAGCTGCAACTGACACATAAACGCCTTATATATGATCGAAAAGGTTACCATAGCAACCAAGTAGCAGAGTGGCACAGCGGAAGCGTGCCGGGCCCATAACCTAGAGGTCGATGGATCGAAACCATCCTCCGCTAGGTATATATATATATTTTTTTTTACTTTTGTAATTATTATTATTTTTTTAATATAAACTGTGTTTATTGGAGGCTTTTTTTTTAAAATACATTAAAGATACATTTTATTCCATTCTTTTTTTAATAATATTTTAAACCCATTTAATTAATTTTTTTAAGCAAGTCATTATTGCAACCTCCCTATCATGAGACTATTGGTGTTCATATCCTCTGTACAAAAACAATTAGTACTGTCTGTGATTATTTATTTTCATTTATTTTTATTTTTTTTCAGAAATGTTGGTCCTTTTCATTTGGCACAATAAATTCAAACCCCCCCCCCCCCCCCGTGGTGATTAAATACCACAAAAAGAACGCTCGCTGAAAAAAGTACAACTGCACCGCCAATGTAACCGCAATATGTAAGGAGGGGCCGGCAGGGAGCAGCGCACAGTTAGCTGTGTTATTATCGGCATCGTGGCATGTATTTCAGCTGTTGCAAGTGGCAATTACTTTTGTAATTAAAAAATTATAAACAGGGGGACACTCACACAGGAGGACACGCACACAGGAGGACACTCACACAGGGGGACACGCACACAGGGGGACACTCACACAGGAGGACACGCACACAGGGGGACACGCACACAGGGGGACACTCACACAGGGGGACACTCACACAGGAGGACACTCACACAGCACAGGAGGACACTGTGGGGTGGGGGGACCCGGGGCCCTTACATCTGTACACTCCCCCATCACGTGTGTTGGCCCTGATGTCTCAGCTTCACTCACCGAGTCACCGGATGCCGATAATAGTACTTCTAACAGCGCGCTGCTCCCCGCCAGCCCCTCCATTCTTCTCGTCCGTCCCAGGTGATGTCACGATGCATACAGCACCTGGGATGAACGGGAGGGAAGGAAGGGCCGGCGGGGAGCAGCGCACAGTTAGCTGTGTTATTATCGGCATCGCGGCATGTATTTCAGCCGCTGCAAGTGGCCTCTCATGTGGTCGAGTCCGGGCCCCTAATGGCCTTGGGCCCTCGGGCGGCGCCCAAGTGACCGACTGGTCAGTCTGCCCCTGCCTGTATCATGTCTGCAGTCTCTGATCATCTTCTGTACCGTGTCTGCAGTCTCTGGTCATCTCTTGCAGTATGTCTGCAGTCTCTGACCATCTCCTGTACCATGTCCGCAGTCTCTGACCATCTCCTGTACCATGTCTGCAGTCTCTGACCATCTCCTGTACCATGACTGCAGTCTCTGACCATCTCCTGTACCATGTCTGCAGTCTCTGACCATCTCCTGTACCATGTCTGCAGTCTCTGACCATCTCCTGTACCATGTCTGCAGTCTCTGACCATCTCCTGTACTATTTCTGCAGTCTCTGATCATCTCTTGCAGTATGTCTGCAGTCTCTGGTCATCTCTTGCAGTATGTCTGCAGTCTCTGACCATCTCCTGTACCACGTCTGCAGTCTCTGACCATCTCCTGTACCATGTCTGCAGTCTCTGACCATCTCCTGTACCATGTCTGCAGTCTCTGACCATCTCCTGTACCATGTCTGCAGTCTCTGACCATCTCCTGTACTATTTCTGCAGTCTCTGATCATCTCCTATATCATGTCTGCAGTCTCTGATCATCTCCTGTACTATTTCTGCAGTCTCTGACCATCTCATGTACTATGTCTGCAGTCTCTGATCATCTCCTGTACTATGTCCGCAGTCTCTGACCATCTCCTGTACTATTTCTGCAGTCTCTGACCATCTCCTGTACTATGTCTGCAGTCTCTGATCATCTCCTGTACTATGTCTGCAGTCTCTGATCATCTCCTGTACTATGTCTGCAGTCTCTGACCATCTCCTGTATCATGTCTGCAGTCTCTGACCATCTCCTGTACTATGTCTGCAGTCTCTGATCATCTCCTGTACCATGTCCGCAGTCTCTGATCATCTCCTGTACCATGTCTGCAGTCTCTGATCATCTCCTGTACTATGTCTGCAGTCTCTGATCATCTCCTGTACTATGTCTGCAGTCTCTGATCATCTCCTGTACTATGTCTGCAGTCTCTGACCATCTCCTGTATCATGTCTGCAGTCTCTGACCATCTCCTGTACTATGTCCGCAGTCTCTGATCATCTCCTGTACTATGTCTGCAGTCTCTGACCATCTCCTGTACTATGTCTGCAGTCTCTGACCATCTCCTGTATCATGTCTTGCATAATGTCTGGGAGCTCTTTCTAACACACTCTCTAATGGAAATCCCTCTGTGGGCATTAGCGGGACCCCCCCTTCAGGTCCCATTAGTCTACTCATTTTCTTTATTGTTAAAAGATCATGGGAGGATCCCAGGGTAATAAAGACTTCTTAGGGGAGCATCTCCGTGTTTGAGTTGTAGCCATAGAAACATTTGTAAAGGGGAGGAGTTAGTAAGATGGCCACGCCCATGTGGGGGGGGGGTTCCAGAAATATTTGTAAAGAGGAGAGGTTAGTAAGATGGCCACGCCCATGTGGGGGCGGCCGGAAATATTTCTGCACCCAGGCGTCTGTGACCCTAGGATCGGCCCTGCATGCATGTTAGGTAGGTAGGTCCGTGTAAAGGTCAGTGTGTGTCAGGCAGGTGAGTTTAGTGGTCAGCATTGATAGGCACTGGTAGCCAGGCAACCAACAAGTGAGCTTACTCCCTACCACACAACACAGCCCAGCCAAAAAAAAAAAAGCCCGCGCCACATACACCCCCTTGGACTTTAGGCTGAAACCATAGGGGGGGAGAAAATATGGAACGCTTCACGAATTTGCGTGTCATCCTTGCGCAGGGGCCATGCTAATCTTCTCTGTTATATTTATTTTGTGTGTGTCACGTCTCTGTTTGTCACTGTGCACGTGTGATGAGTAGGGTGTCGGTCTTCGGGCCAACCCTGAAAGTCTTGTGAGGGGGTGTACATAGGCCTTCTGGCTTGGTTCACCCTCTCTCTTGGGGTGGTCTCCCTTTGGGGGAGCCCCAACCAAGTACCTGGGTGGGTCTGTTTCGGCAGACCTTCCGGAGAAAGGCGGTCATCTGATTTCGGCCAGATGGGCCATGTATTTGGTACCTCAGTCCCCATCTGGAGCCTAACGCCCCGGGGGATCAGGGTAAGGTTCTTCCTCATGGAGGACAGTGGTACACCCGTTGCACATTTTTGTGTTCACTCTTGATGTGTGTCCACTTTTTTTACACCGGGTGGAAGTTTTTGGGTGTGTTTTGCACGCCACAGGCTTTTCCCAAAAAAAAGGGGGGTACTCTGATCTGATGGGGGAGCTCTGATGTGATGGGATAACCTCTGATATGATGGAGGGACCTCTAACGTGATGGAAGTACCACTGATTGGGGGGGCACTGATGTGAGGGCAGAACCTCTGATGTGATAAAGGGACCTCTGATGAGATGGGTGGATCTGTGATGTGATGGGGGACCTTTGATGTGATGGGGGGACATCTGATGTTATGGGGGATCTCTGATTTGATAGGAGGATGTCTGATGTGATGGGAGGACCTCTGATGTGATTGGGAGACCTCTGATGTGATGGGAGGACCTCTGATGTGATGTGAGGACCTCTGAGGGGATTTGGTGATCTCTGATGTGATGGGGGGACCTTTGATCCAGGTTGGCTTTGGCCAATTATGACTCAGGGGGTTTAGTACATGCCCCACACTATATAAGGCCTTGCATAGTGTGTTGCGTCGGCGGAGAGAGATAGACAGAGAGACAGTGTCTTTGAATTTCATTTGAAGCTGTTGCAATTACAGTCGGTGTATTGTGCCACCTGCACAGTGTACACCTAAAGCTACCCCAATTGCTGGTGTTATGCTGATCCTATACCGCAGGCAGCTGCAGTAATTACAGTCGGTGTATGGTGTCATCTGCACAGTGTACGCCTAAAGCTACCACAATTGCTGGGCAGGTACCCGGGCAGGGCCGTCTTTAAGGCAGGGCAAAAGGGGCAGCTGCCCTGGGCCCTGTCATTGTTGTGGGGCCCAAAGCAGCTGCCTCATACTTGCCAACTATCCCAGTGTAAATTCCCTTGTCCCTTGAAGTTTTAGTCCTGTGCTATGTCCCGATATCTCAGTGAGAAGTGCTGGTACTAATGCTGCCCAGCTCTGCCCTATTGTTGTGTACAGGTGACTCACCTGCAGATCCTGTGTTTACATTAACTGGCATTCATATGTAAATAGTGGTGGCATTACTAAGTAAATAGATGCGGCTGGCAGCATTTATATGTAAATAAAGGCAGCATTCATATATGTATCATGCTCCTCTGCAGTGAGGAGATGATGTGCTGTGACTTCTAGCAGCCAATCAGTGAGCAGTATTACTTTACAGTAATCTCGAGCAACCAATTAACAAGCAGAAATCATTTGCTGTAACCTCTAGCAACTAATCAGTGAGCCATAATGTGTGCTGTAACCTCTAGCAACCAGTCAGTAAGCAGTAATGATATGCTGTAATCTCTGGCAACCAATCGCAATCGCTGCCTGATCTGATTCAGTAAACTGATTTTAAGTCTAGCTGCTATTTATTGTATGTCTCAGAGCAGGTGGAGAGCAAAATTGCATGGGGGGGGAACCCCGAGAAAAATTTTGCCCAGGGTCCAATCAATATTAAAGACGGCCCTGTACCCGGGCTTACAGGATGTCCTGAGGCAGGCCAGGAAAGTCTGTGTGCATTTTCGCCGGTCATATAATGCCAGTGCTCGGCTGGCTGACGTCCAAAAGGAATTGAACCTGCCCAAGAACCGCCTAATCTGTGACACCAGGTGGAACTCAACGTTGGCCATGCTGCAGCGGCTGCAAACGCAGCAGAGGGCCATCAATGAGTACCTGTGCGACTACGGCCCCAGGACAGGGTCAGGGGAGCTTGTTTTTTTGACAGTGACAGTGCATGCATCAATGACACTGTACCTCTTGTCCACCTGTTGGAGCATACACTGCGTGGAATAATGGACAGGGCACTTGAGGCAGAACAGAGGCAGGAAGAGGAGGACTTCCTTGCCTCTCAAGGCCCCCTTTAGTTTAGAGGGTCCTCCATCATATCAGAGGTCATCCTAACACATCAGAGGTCATCCCATCCCATCCCATCAGAGGTCCCCCCATCACATCATTAGGTCCCCCCATCACATCATTAGGTCCCCCGCTCACATCATAGGTTCCCCATCACATCATAGGTTCCCCCCATCACATCATAGGTTCCCCCCATCAGATCAGAGTACTCCCAATCACATCAGAGGTCCCCCCATCACATCCGAGGTCCTCCCAAGAAATCAGAGGTCCACTCCCCCCTCCCCATCACATTAGAGGGTCCTCCATCATATCAGAGGTCATCCTAACACAACAGAGGTCATCCCATCCCATCAGAACTCCCCTCCCCTCACATCAGAGGTCCCCTCATCAGATCAGATGTCCCCCCATCACATCAGAGGTCATCCTAACACAACAGAGGTTATCCCATCCCATCCCATCAGAACTCCCCTCCCCTCACATCAGAGTTCCCTATTCAGATCAGAGGACCCCCATCACATCAGAGGTCATCCTATCACATCAGAGGTCATCCTATCACATCAGAACTCCCCTCCCATCACATCATAGGTTCCCCCCATCACATCATAGGTTCCCCCATCACATCATAGGTTCCCCCATCAGATCAGAGTACTCCCAATCACATCAGAGGCCCCCCCATCACATCAGAGATCCTCCCAAAAAATCAGAGGTCCACTCCCACCTCCCCATCACATTAGAGGGTCCTCCATCATATCAGAGGTCATCCTAACACATCAGAGGTCATCCCATCACATCAGAACTCCCCTCCCCTCCCCTCACATTAGAGTTCCCTCATCAGATCAGAGGTCCCCCCATCACATCAGATGGCCTCCCATCACATTAGAGGTCCTCCTAACACATCAGATGGCCTCCCATCACATCAGAGGTCCCCCCATCACATCAGAGGTCATCCCATCCTATCACATCAGAACTCCCCTCCCATCACATCAGAGTTCTCTCATCAGATCAGAGGTAGGGATGAGCCAAACACCCCCCGGTTCGGTTTGCACCAGAACCTGCAAACGGACCGAAAATGTGCACGAACTTTAGAACCCCTTTAAAGTCTATGGGACTCAAACGTTCAAAATCAAAAATGCTAATTTTAAAGGCTAATATGCAAGTTATTGTCCTAAAAAGGGTTTGGGGACCCGGGTCCTGCCCCAGGGGACATGTATCAATGCAAAAAAAAAGTTTTAAAAATGGACGTTTTTTTTTTTGGGAGCACTGATTTTAATGATGCTTAAAGTGAAAAAAAAGTGAAATGTTCCTTTAAATATGGTGCCTGGGGGGGTGTCTATAGTATTCCTGTGAAGTGCCATGTGTTTTCCGTGTTTAGAACAGTCCCTGCACAAAATGACATTTAACGGAAAAAAAGTCATTTAAAACTGCTTGCGGTTTTAATGTAGTGTCTGGTCCCAGCAATATGGATAAAAATCATTGAGAAAAATGGCATGGGTACCCCACCCCCCACCCCGCCCATTACCAGCCCCTTTGGGTCTTGTATGGATATTAAGGGGAACCCCGTACCCAAATTAAAAAAAGGAACGGCCCTTTCTCAACCTTTTCAACACAGAGGAACCCTTCACATAATTTTCCGGTCTTGGGGAACCCCTGCTAAAAATTAGAAATCTACAACTCATGATACATTAGTGTGATAGTCAGTGTTGAAGAATGGTCCTTACACTTGTGGTCATTGGGAAGAATTACCTCCTTACAGATAGTTAAAAAGATCAATGGTGTCGGTGGGAACTTATCTGAGAGGCAGAAATTTCCCAATGCTGAAGGAACCCCTACAACCTCTGGAGGAACCCTGGTTGAGAATCACTGCCCTATATACTCAGAACAGCAGTATACAGGTGGTGCAAACAAGACAGGGACTGTGTAGGTTTGTTGTGTTAAGTAGAATCTGTTTTGTAATTTTGAACTGGTACATTTTTTAAAGTGTATCTCCAGTCAAAAAAACTATTTTTAAGCTTTTTGGAAAACATGGGGAAGGGTTATCATCCCTGTATCATTTTTTTTCGCTGTCTGTGCACCTCTTCAGAAGATTTCACCTCACTTTCTGTCCCAATGGCAAATGTTTTCTGAAAATGTGTTTTTTTTAGTAAAACAAGGATTGGTGATAAAGCATCAGTGGAGAGGAGACACGTTTTTCCCTTATCAACTCTTACAGGAGAGAATTTCCCTTCCTAGGTGTAGATTTCATCTCACTTCCTGTTGTCTCCTTCCGTTTGCAAGTAGGAGACATTTGTAGGTTGGATGTTTGAAAGTAGGGGCCTGCTCTATATGTTCTGCAGAAATTTGGGCATAAGGTGTTGGTTTTGCCACAACACTGTAAGCCCTCAAAGTGACTCTTGGTGGGCGCTGGAGTGCCCTGCTGTGAACTATTATATCAAGAATTGTAATTACATGCCATTGTTGAACAGTGGTAAAAAAAATTGGGCCTTTGGTGGTGGTGGTGCCACGACACTGCAACCCCTCACAGATTCTCAAGTAGGAGTGCAGGAATAAGCCCTGCTGCAATGTATTGCATCAAAAATTGTAATTAATTGCCCCTGTTAAACAGGGGCTGAAAAATTGGGCCTTAGGCACTGGTGCTGGTGCCACAACACTGCAACCACTCACAAATATTGTAGTTGAGCGCAGCAAGGAACCTTCCTGCAAAATATTGCATCAAAAATTGTAATTACACGTCCCCGTTAAAGAGGGGCTGAAAAATTGGGCCTTAGCCACTGGTGGCAGCACCCAGAACCAAAAATGTTCTTCCAAGCTATCAACAAAAATTATTCAGTTACATCAGCTTCAAGTGCTTGGTAGCTAGCGGTGATCCAAGACTGATTCATTTTTATGAAGGTCAGTCGATCAACCGAGTCGGTGGACAGGTGCACCCTGTGATCGATTGCAAAGCCTCCAGCAGCACTGAATGTGCGTTCCAAAAGAACGCTGGATGCAGGACAGGCCAGTAGCTCAATTGCATACTGTGCAAGCTCTGGACAGTGATCCATCCTCAAGACCCAGTAACCCAGAGGATTCTTGGTGGGAAAGGTGTCCAAGTCTGATCTTGCCCCTAGGTCTTCCTGTGCCATGTAAATCAGATGCTGGCGATGGTTGCTGGAACCAATCATACCTTGGGGCTGCGGACTAAAACATTGTCTGAATGCATCGGTCAGAAGGCCACCTTCTCCACCGCTCCTTCTATGACTGACCGAAGCCTCACCAACACGTTATCCAGGACCAGGAATTTGTAACCTCCCAGTCTCTGGGAACGCTTTGCACAGGCCTTTCTGCAAGGCCTCCCGAAGAGGTCTCATCCTCTGTTCCCTCTGCGATGGCAAGATAAGGTCCGCAACTTTACCCTTGTACCATGGATCAAGGAGAGTTGCCAGCCAGTAATGATCCCTCTCCTTGATCCCACGAATACGAGGATCCTTCCACAGGCTTTGCAGGATCAGGGAGGCCATGCAGTGTAGGTTAGCTGAGGTATTCGGTTCGGAGTCCTCAAGGTCACTAAGGACGACATGATCCGCAGCCACCTCCTCCCAGCCATGTACAAGTCCACGGGTTTCTTGGGACTGTAAATGATCCCTAAAACACCCCTGCAGAGCTATCAGAATCTCTGCCCCAGTGTGGCTCCTGTCCCCCAAGCACACCAGCGCAAGCACGGCATGGCATCTTTTTGCCTGCGTACTTGCGCAGCCCCTTGAACACCTACAGAGCACCGCTGGTTCCGAGGACAAATCACAGAAAGAACCCATGGAGGAAGAAGAAGAGGAGGGGGTAGAGGAGAGAGGTGTGTCAGAATCACCGTTAGTAGTAGCATTTTGGAGGTGTGGTACAGAGTGGAATGTACCCTGTTTAAAGTATTTGTTTTTTTGTATATTTTCTTGCAAAATAAAGTATACATTTTCAATAAAAAAAACATGACTGCCAGATTGCTGTCCTTCTTGGGCATCCCCTCTCTCTGGGCTCACATTACTGCCTTCCTCTAGCTGGGTATCATCATCAGAGCCTTCAAAACGCTGGGCATCCTCATTGAGCATGTACCCAACACTGTGCTCAAACAGTTCGGGGGACTCCTCAGGAGGACATGGTGGGGCTAGGGAAGGAGTGACTGATGCCATTGAGATGAGGGAAAAGGCCGTGTTGGCAGCTGCTTTGCCTGTACCCTGAGCCTGGGTGAGAGAGGATGAGGAGGATGAGGAGGGCTTAGTCATCATTCTACCAAGTCTTCGGCTCAACGCACCCAGCTGCCGAAAATAAGGACAAGCGTGTCCCATGGCCACGTTCTGATGAGGATGCATCGCGTCCACGACCAGCACTGTTGCCTCTAGACACAGAGCCTGCTTGCCCTCTTTTATTGGCTCGTGACTGTCTGCCTCTCCTTGTTGGCCTTCCAGACATACTAATGGCCTGCAGGGAGATGTAGCTGCACAAAGCTGGGACGTATATACTGATTATACTGCAGCTAGCAGAATCAACTTCCTGCCTGTAGTATTATTACTATGAGAACACCAGCAATTGGGGTAGCTTTAGGTGTACACTGTGCAGGTGGCACAATACACCGACTGTAATTGCAACAGCTTTAAATTAAATTCAAAGACACTGTCTCTCCATCTATCTCTCTCCGCCGACGCAACACACTACGCAAGGCCGCCGCGCAGGCGGCCTTATATAGTGTGGGGCATGTACTAAATCCCCTGAGCCACGATTGGCCAAAGCCACCCTGGGTTTGGCCAATTACAGCTCGCTGTACAGACGGCGCTGTGATTGGCCAAGCATGCGGGTCATAGTGCATGCTTGGCCAATCATCAGCCAGTAATGCACTGCAATACTGCAGTGAACTATGGGCCGTGACGCACCCCTTGAATTTGGCGCAAACGTCCCATAATATTCGGAATTCGCCGAGCGGTCGACTCGAACACGAAGCTCATCCCTAATCAAAGGTCCCCCCATCACATCAGAGATCACCAAATCCCATCAGAGGTCCTCAGATCACATCAGAGGTCCCCCACTGGATCAGATGTCCTCTCATCACATCAGATGTTCTACCCTCACATCAGTGGCCCCCCCAATCAGTGGTACTTCCATCACGTTAGAGGTCCCTCCATCATATCAGAGGTTATCCCATCACATCAGAGCTCCCCCATCAGATCAGAGGACCCCCCATCACATCAGAGGTCCTCCATTATATTAGAGGTCCCCACATGTCAAATGTTTTATTGACCATGTGTGCAAAAAACAAACTTCAAAAACGTGTCTAGTAGTGAAAGGGTTAAAAGGAGCCTCGCAGAATAAACAACATTTTACTATTGAAGAGAAAGCAGCTAAAGATGATCGACACCGACTCTAATTCTATGCATTTTGTCCTCCTCCCATCCCCCGCAACAGCTTCTAAAACACTGACACTACAATGTAATCAGATACAGTCTAAGGGTGGCCCCTCCCTCCTCCCACAATCCTCTGTGGCTGCTGTGCTTATTTGCATGTGCTGCTTGTATCTGATCTGTAGATGTAAGGAGAAGCTGATCTGATCTTAATAATTTCCTCAAATCGTTATCAATACTGATACATTCATCCCTAGATCTTTATTATACCCTCCCCCATACATTATTACCAGGCTCACCATGACCTGACATTTCTGGCTCGGGTTGTCCTTATATACCTCTGAGGGTCACCATTGGATTGTCCTCGCTTCGGCAGGACATATACTAAAATTGGAACGATACAGAGAAGATTAGCATGGCCCCTGCGCAAGGATGACACGCAAATTCGTGAAGCGTTCCATATTTTCTTGCACCAAATAATAATAATAATAATATGTGCTCAATTAGGATTTTTTCCCCTCTTATTATGAACTATTAAAAAAAAAAATTATATATATAGAACCTGCCTCGTCACTTTCCCGGCGTATCGTCGCCCATTGAGATTAGACAATGCCGCACTATGCGGTTATACGCCAGGGGTTGTGTAAAGCACGACACGCTGAATGTGCACTCTGTTTGTAGCATACGCCCAAAATGGCGTACATCCTCATCTATTTCATCTCATTGTGCATCGGAGATCCTCCCATCACATCAGAGGTCCCCCCATCACATCAGAGGTCCCTCCATCACATCAGAGGTCCCTCCATCACATCAGAGGTCCTCCATCCCATCAGAGGTCCCCCCATCACATCAGAGGCCCCCCCCCATCACATCAGAGGCCCCCCATCACATCAGAGGTCCCCCATCACATCAGAGGTCCCCCCCATCACATCAGAGCCCCCCTATCACATCAGAGGTCCTCCCATCACATCAGAGGTCCCTCCATCACATCAGAGGTCCCTCCATCACATCAGAGGTCCTCCATCCCATCAGAGGTCCCCCCATCACATCAGAGGCCCCCCCCATCACATCAGAGGCCCCCCATCACATCAGAGGTCCCCCATCACATCAGAGGTCCCCCCATCACATCAGAGCCCCCCTATCACATCAGAGGTCCTCCCATCACATCAGAGGTCCCCCCTATCACATCAGAGGCCCTCCATCACATCAGAGGTCCTCCATCACATCAGAGGCCCCCCTATCACATCAGAGGTCCCCCATCACATCAGAGGTCCCCCCATCACATCAGAGGTCCCCCCATCACATCAGAGGCCCCCCATCACATCAGAGGTCCCCCCATCACATCAGAGGTCCCCCTATCAAATCAGAGGTCCCCCATCACATCAGAGGTCCCCCCCATCACATCAGAGCCCCCCCATCACATCAGAGGTCCCCCCATTTTGCTGTATGGTCAAAGGTATTGCTTCTCAGCCTTTTGGCTAAGATCAAGTGTAGTATCGACTATAGCCTTTAGGATTGTCTCTGCTTCACAGCTAGGACATTGAGAACCACTTGTATCTATCCAAGCCATTAGGTCCTTGTGGGGGTACCCTCTGCTCGGCCTTGTAGGATCGTTGATTAAATTCAGCTTGTTAGGTGTGACTACTGCAAGTCACCTATTCACAAGTTATGTTACCGTTTCCCAATTATTATTAGAGTCTTATCTAAGCAAGGAGACACGGAAAACTTCTCAGTATATCTGCTCAGACGGTCGCACTTGCTTACTCCTCTGAGTTTCTTTATTATCACACAGCTCTTATATACACAAAGGAAAGGCAGGCGTTAAAAATGTTGAAACAAAACAATTTCTATAAAAGGCAATGTCTTCTGCTCCTAGAGCTGATGCAGTAGTTGACCCTTATGACCTGGCTTCCTCTTTGTGTGTACGTGACTGGATGTGACTGCACCC
The DNA here is from genome assembly GCF_037356315.1 of Lithobates pipiens. Lineage (NCBI taxonomy): Eukaryota > Metazoa > Chordata > Amphibia > Anura > Ranidae > Lithobates > Lithobates pipiens. Next base: position 3,117,361 of record NW_027507789.1, read on the forward strand.
ATCCGGCCTTTAAGAATGATGTCTTTAAAACTACTGAAAACAGACGAGATAAGCATTAATAAGAAATATACTGTCAACCATTTTTATTCTTATACCTTGATTCTCACAACTTCCCCCTTTGACATCACCCCTCCCTCTTACCCTGGGTCCACCTGAACAAGTTCTAGTCGGCCTATGTCCAAAGTACTCTCCCTGACCGCGAGTTGTCAGAGGGGTATACACCCATCCCCCTGGATAGTACCAACATCTAAAATTCAGGAAGAGTGGCCTTTCTGAAAGATGGGTGATGTCAAGAAACTAAATCCACCTATCTTATCCAACTTATCAACTTACAAAAGTTCCATCTTTTCTACAGCATTTACCTTGGCTTTCTTGCAAAAGCACATAAACAACTTAAAACACAAATAAATGAGAAATATGAATATAAGCACTACTATAATCGTCATTGCTGCCTTCTTGAACCAAGAAAATAACCCTGAGAAACTAAAAGTTCCACCAAACGGATCCCAGTCACGGCCAATATTACGGGCCTTCTCCTGTAGATCCTTTACTTCCGTGCGGTGTTGTGCAATGATGTCATAATAATCGGGTACTTCGATGCTGGTGTTATGTATCCAAGTACAACATTCATAGTCTTCTGTGGTCTCACAGAGTCCTGTTAATGCTGCACTCATACTTTCAATCGCTAACTCATGTAATTCTATTTGTTTTGTGATGGCTCTGGTCTCTAGATTTAACTTAGTAATGTCATCAGAGTTTTTCTCCAAAATATCATGAATTATTCCAGTATAGTTATTTAGTCGCTTCATTAAGTCTATACCCCATCCTGTCCAGGACGGGAACCAAGCCCATGCCATGTCCTGCTCTAAGAATATTTCTCTCTTGCTACGATATCTGAGGGGATATCTAGGGTGCATACTAGCCTCTAGTAGGTGATCACCTCGTTCATCACCCACTACTCCCATTACTGGTACCAAACTTGCGAGGTAGCACCATCCCTGAGCCCTTCTAGGTATCCAGGTATAACACTTATCCCCACAACAGATGTATATATTGTTTCCTAGAGCTACTGATCTTGAACTGATATCATTTCTATAACGAGAGGTGTATCCATAGAGGGATAAGTTGGATACTAACCACCTAACATTATTATCCACAATGTTAGTGAGGAAGTCAGATAATGTCTGGTGTGTGCTGGAATTACTGGGGTAGAAGCTTTCATTTAATACGACAATGGACAAATTAAACTTGCTGTCTTGGCATTCTCTATTTCCTCCCGTTGTGTTCCCTAAGTTGAAACACCAGGCAGGGGGAAAGGCGAGACCATTTGATTTAAACATTACTGTCTTGCTGGCATTTGTTTCAGTTATGTTAATGCTACTGTTAGCAAGGTCAGTATAATTTATAGGAACTGCCATCAGTGGTATGTTTGCTGTACTGGGGTGTAATTTACTGCAAATCCAACATTTCTCATATCCTGACTTCCGAGCATAAGCATATTTAAACTTCAGTAATAACATTTTTTTAGAAAATCCTTCATCCTTGTGAATTTCATTCTGTGAGGTAACCAAACTATTGGTCAGGATTACTGAAACAAAAAGAATAAAAAGATACATGTTGTCATTTGCCAACTGGCTCCTTTTTACAGTGTGAAGCGTGGATCCAGGCTGCTTTACCCTCCAACTTGACCGATGTGGGAGTGGTCAGCAGTACTTGATATGGTCCTTCAAACCGTGGCTCTAAAGCTTTTCTGGTATGTTTCTTTACATAGACCCAATCTCCGGGGCTCAGTGAATGAGTACCTGCTATTGAGTTAGGGTCTGGAAGAGAAGAATACACACTTTTGTGGATCTTAGTTAGATGCTGTTGTAATTGTATCACATATGCAGTCAAACTATCACATTGCAATTGCATACTCTGTGGAAAGTATAAACCTAGTCTGGGTGCATTCCCAAAAAGTATTTCATATGGGGATAACCCTGTTTTTCCCGTTGGAGTATACCTTATGGAGAACAAAGCTAAAGGCAGACATTCTGGCCAAGGTTTATTTAACTCTTGCATAGCTTTTTGTATTTTTAACTTTATTGTCCCATTTACTCTTTCTACTGATCCTGAACTCTGTGGGTGGTAAGGGGTGTGGAAACTTTGTTGAACCCCTAACATAGCCATTACATTCTGCATGATTTCTCCTGTAAAGTGTGTTCCCCTATCTGATTCTATGGTTTCAGGAAGACCAAACCTAGGTATTAACTCTGTAATCAGTTTCTTCGCTGTGGCTTTCGCTGTAGCTGATTTCACTGGATAACTTTCTGGCCAGCCTGAAAATAAGCAGATGCACACGAGACAAAATTCAAATGGGCCGCTCTTAGGCATTTGGATATAGTCAATTTGCAGTCTCTGAAAGGGATACTGGGCCCGAACCTGATGTTTACGTGGGGTTTTCACTCTCTGTCCTGGGTTATTTAACAGACAGATTTGGCATGCAGCACAGTAGTTCCTTGCAGTACTACTGAATCCAGGAGCTAGCCATCCTTGGCTTACAATCCTATACATAGAATTGGAGCTGACATGAGTGGGCAAGTGGACAGCCGCTGCCATTGCTGGGTATAGAGAGGCAGGTAGGCATATTCTGCCTCCTTCCCTCCATATATTGTCAAGGCCTGGTGCTGCTCCCATTTTTACCCATCTATCTTTCTCGCTCTCTCCTGCTTGCTCCTGTAGTTTACTCATCTGCTGCCATGTCGGTTCTGGGATGCTCACCTTTACCGTAGCTAAGGTCTCAGGGCTTACTTCCCCTAGAGCTGCTTGTTTTGCAGTTAAATCTGCAAATGCATTTCCTTTTGCCTCAATTGTTTTTGCGCTCGTGTGTGCCGCTATCTTCATAATGGCTACTCTTCTAACCTTTTGAAGATTGTTCAGGACTCTTTTGATTCCTTCACCATGTTTAACAGGTGTGCCTGCTGCTGTAAGGTAACCTCTAGCTTTCCATATGTGGCCATAATCATGTGCAACACCATAAGCATAGGCAGAGTCAGTGTAAATGTTCCCTTCTTGTCCCTCTAAGTGTTCTAAGGCTTTTTCTAAGGCCGTTAGTTCCGCTTCTTGTGCCGACATGTGTGCTGGTAGTGACTTTGCCTCAATTACCTGTGTGTCCGTTACCACAGCATAACCTGTGTGATATTTACCTTTGTCATCGGCAAATCTACTACCATCTATGTACAGTGTGTGTTCTGCATTTGCAATGGGTGTGTCTGTGACATGTGGGAACCCCGTGATCTCTTGTTCCATAAGTTGAAAACAATCGTGTTCATCAGATGTTATGTCATGAAATGAAAGTGTGTCAGAATCCTGAGTTTCTTGTGCTGTGCCTTCACCATTACTCCCCCCTGTCAAATCTGTCTGTAAGGGTAGAAGTTGTGCTAAGTTAAAGGAAGTGCATCGTTGGAAGGTAACATTGGGAGGTAGGAGCAAGGTGCATTGCAGACGCAGCTGCCTCGCCATTGATATGTGTTTTGGCTGAACTTGTGACAAGATGGCGTGTATGTCATGTGTGGTATGTACCACTACAGGATTGTCTAAGACGATTTCTGAGGATTTGTCAATGATAATTGACACTGCTGCGACTGCTCGTACACAGGACGGTGATCCTCTAGAGACAGGATCGAGAGCCGCTGAGAAATATGCTACCGGCCTTTGTTTGATGTGTTGTTGTGTCAACACCCCTGTTGCGTGTCCCGTGATTTCAGCAATGTACAAATGAAATGTTTTGGTATAGTCAGGGATCCCGATCGCAGGTGCCAAAATTAGTAACTTTCTTAAGGTGCTAAAAGACTTATGACCTGCTTCTGTGAGTACATAGGGTACTATTTTCAAGCAATCATATAATGGCTGCATCAGAGAACTGGCATGTGGTATCCATTGTCTACAATATGATACCATTCCCAGAAACATACGAAGTTGCTTAAAGTTGCGTGGGACATTCATTTGTCTTATGGCCTGGACTCGTTCTTCAGTGAGGTGTCGAGTACCCTGGGATATACAGTGGCCCAAAAAGACAACCTTTTTCTGGCATACCTGTAACTTAGTTCTATTCACTTTGCACCCTTTTTCAGCCAGGAATTGTAACAATGATAGAGTGGCTTTTAAACAAGTATCGTTATCCGGACAACATAACAATAGGTCATCTACATATTGCAACAATACACAAGTGTCAGGTGGTTGCCATTCCCCCAACACTGTCTGTAGGGCTTGCGAGTATAGAGTTGGCGAATGCGCCATTCCTTACGGTAGGCGTGTCCAGGTCAACTGGCGGTTTTTGAGACGGAACGCAAACCACGGTTGACATTCCTCCGCCAGGGGTACAGAAAAGAAAGCATTAGCCAAGTCTATAACAGTAAATGAGGAGCTATCTGATGGTACTTCTGAAAGTAAAGTATGCGGGTTTGGTACTAGTGGCGTTATTGGGACCAATATTTTGTTTACCGCCCTTAGGTCTTGTACCATTCTATACTTTACTGGGCCATCCCCCAATGTCTTTTTCTTGACCGGATACAATGGGGTATTGGCTGGTGACTGTATTTCTTTTAATGCTCCACTTTTGAGTAGAGCCTCCACTTGTAGTTCTATAGCTGCTTCCTGGGGCGCACTGAGTGGGTACTGTTTCTGCTGGGGGAGAACTGCTCCTGGAATCAGCTGTAGAGTAACCGGGGGTATGGGCAAAAGTCCAACGTCTGCTGGATGTGTTTCCCATAGCCCTTCCGGAAGGCTAGACAGAATTTGATCTATTTCCGGCGAGGGTGTATTGGACAGTTCTGGTTCTACTTCCAAACATTGTATTTTATTACAGATTTCTATACCCTCTGGGTCGTCTCCTATTGCTAAGGTGACCATACCATCTGGATGATAAGTAATGTTTGCTCCTATTTTCTGAAGAATATCTGCTCCTAATAAATTAGTAGGGGCTCCTCTGGAAATCAAAAAGCGTGACAAAAACATGTGATTCCCTATTTTTACTTTTAAAGGTTTAGTCAGTGGGGCATCGGACAAAAGACCGTCATAACCACTTATGGGTATGGTGTCACGGGATGTCATGTGTGGAGGGACTACTGAATCAGATAATAAGCTGCGTGATGCTCCTGTGTCAACTAAACAAGGAACATGTTTACCTTCCACCTTCATCAATATGTGGAGCATTTTATTCTCTGATTCAGCTAGGACTGGGGCAAGTCATGCGGTCGGATCGTCCCTATCATTGGTACGCCTCTGTCTGTAGTCCCTCGTGTCTCTGTCCGTGTTTCCTTCCTGTTCGTCTTTTATTCTTTTCCTACAGTCTCTTTTTATATGTCCCACCTTGTTGCAGTAATAACAGGTAAGAGGTTTACGGGAGGAATTCCCTCCTTCATTGACCCGGGCAACAGTGTTAACTCCCGGTGTCCTTCTGGGTTTAGTTTCTGCTAAATCAGCCTCTATGCCTTGTGCTTTCTGCAACAATGTTCCTCTGTCCCGTATGGCTCTCCATTCGGGAGTACATGCCTTCAGTTTGTCACCTATTTGGGGTACTAGTCCTTCCATAAACTGTCGATTGAAAGCCCTAATGGTGACGGGTAAGGCTAAATCTAGACCTTCGTCAGCCATCATGCTTTCCATGTTGAGGTAAAATTCTGTAACAGTCTGACCTGGGGCCTGTTTTATGGGCGCTGTCGAACCCCTTTCCTGCTGTTTCCCTTGGCAAAATTCTCGTAACTGATTAATAAACAGGGGTCTAGAGTCTATATGACGGGGGTGTATTCCTGGTGGATCTACCGCTGGATCCCCTTGTGGTCTATGTGGAGCAATTTCATTCATAAATTGATTAAACATCGTTAGTGTCATTTTATGTCTACACAAATCTTCCCCATCTTGCCAAGTTGCTTCATGTGTGTCTAGTAATTGTGTCACGAATCTACAGAATGCGGCAGGTTTTGCTACGGGATCAGGAGCATTCTGTATTAATGCCATAAGAGTGTCAGCCGACCAAGGTGTCCATGTCCTCAGAACGACTTGTCGAGTCACTGTAGGTGGCTGTCCTGCTTGACCCGCATTTGGATTATTTACTTGTATTACCCTAGTCCGACTGTGGACTGGAGCTACGGACTCTGGTCTTTGAGCTCCGCAATGTACACATTCCTGTGCCCAGTCTGTATTCTGGGTACCGCATACTCGGCATACCCATCCTCTTCCTCTTAAGGAAGGATAAAGTTTTGGTCTTTCGCTACCTGGTGTGGTAGTGGTATAAGGAGGTGGAGTACCTTCCGTTTTTACTCCATCCTCGGGAGCAGAAGGGAGACTCTTACGTCGGACCTTCATATCCCATCCACCCTGTTCATGACAATACTCCCATCCCTCCTCTTCAGCCCTGTTGGAAACCTTAATTAAACATTGTATTTGTGATACCCATCTGTTCTGCAGGACCTCCCCCTGTCTGTCTCTCTTTATATTCTCCCAACCTTCTACACTTAGCCCATTTTCTCCATCCATTCCAAATTTCTTGAGAACCCTATTCATGCCCTGTGCCTTGTCCTTCCCATACAACATTGTAATTATGTCTTTAACAGCATAACATTTCTGAGATTCCTCCTGGGGTTTACCATGTGTCTGGCCCATTTTGACAGTCCTGCCTAGGTGGCGTTTGGATCACTTACTAAGTGTCTCGTTGCCTTCTCCTCCTAGGGTGCCAAAATACTAAAAACCTCTCCTGGATGAGATTTCTGAAATCGAATTACTTTATATGCTAGCCAACTGACAAATATTATGACCAGACTGACAGCTACAACATATACAAGCATCCCCTTTGGTGGCCAAACACATATAACTAGATCTCCGGGCTTTGTGGAGACCTTATTCCCGTCCCATTACCATGGAATCTCTCAGCAATCGTTTCTTATTCCTGCTTTATTGAGGCAGTCAGGACTTATACTTTCAACCCGTTTTTAGGCTCATGAATCAAAAAGCGTATATCAAACTTAAGTGTCGGACCCCCAAGTACTCTTACGAGTTAAGGGCGCATTCCGTTACCCATTGGGATGATATATGTTTCAATTCACACCATACAAACAGGGCTTATCTCAGTCACAACAGACAGACGACAAGGAGACAGACAAGAAACAACGGTAACATAAGTCAAATATTAAATTCAAGACCCGCTTACTACAGAGGTTGGTTTTACCTGAAGAACAATACAGACAGATCGGGTGGGCACAAATCTAAGAAGCACAGAGTTTATAAGAAAATAAAGCTTTTCTTACCTGCGCAGGATTTGTCTGTGGTTCCTGATATGCCCGACCTCTTTGTTCCGTCCTTATGTTCGTTCGCCTCTTGTAGTTTCTTTAGCGAAGTCCCTTGTTCGTGCGCCAAAAATGTTAGGTGTGACTACTGCAAGTCACCTATTCACAAGTTATGTTACTGTTTCCCAATTATTATTAGAGTCTTATCTAAGCAAGGAGACACGGAAAACTTCTCAGTATATCTGCTCAGACCGTCGCACTTGCTTACTCTGAGTCCTTTATTATCACACACGGCTCTTGTATACACAAAGGAAAGACAGACGTTAAAAATGTTAAAACAAAACAATTTCTATAAAAGGCAATGTCTTCTGTTCTTAAAGCTGACGCATTAGTTGACCCTTATGACCTGGCTTCCTCTTTGTGTGTACGTGACTGGATGTGACTGCACCCATCCGGCCTTTAAGAATGATGTCTTTAAAACTACTGAAAACAGACGAGATAAGCATTAATAAGAAATATACTGTCAACCATTTTTTTATTCTTATACCTTGATCTTCACACAGTACAGTGTGGAATGTACCCTGTTCAAAGTATTTTGTTTTTTGTATATTTTCTTTAAAAATAAAGTATACATTTTCAATCAAAAATTAGATACACGGTCTAAGGATGGCCCCTCGCTCCTCCCACAATCCTCTGTGGCTGCTGTGCTCATTTGCATGTGCTGCTTGTATCTGATCTGTAGTTGTAAGGAGAAGCTGATCTGATCATAATCATTTCCTCAAATCGTTATCCATACCGATACATTGATCCCTAGATCTTTATTATCCCCGCCCCCTCCCCCATACATCATTACCAGGCTCACCATGAGCTGACATTTCTGGCTCTGTTTGTCCTTATATACCTCTGAGGGTCACCATTGGATTGTCCTCGCTTCGGCAGGACATATACTAAAATTGGAACGATACAGAGAAGATTAGCATGGCCCCTGCGCAAGGATGACACGCAAATTCGTGAAGCGTTCCATATTTTCTTGCACCAAATAATAATAATAATAATAATAATATGTGCTCAATTAGGATTTTTTTCCCCTCTTATTTTGAACTATTAAAAAAAATAAAAATTATATATATAGAACCTGCCTCGTCACTCTCCCGGCGTATCGTCGCCCATTGAGATTAGACAATGCCGCACTATGCGTTTATACGCCAGGGGTTGTGTAAAGCACGACACGCTGAATGTGCACTCTGTTTGTAGCATACGCCCAAAATGGCGTACATCCTCATCTATTTCATCTCATTGTGCATCGGAGATCCTCCCATCACATCAGAGGTCCCCCCATCACATCAGAGGTCCCTCCATCACATCAGAGGTCCCCCATCCCATCAGAGGTCCCTCCATCACATCATAGGTCTCCCATCACATCAGAAGTCCCTCCATCACATCAGAGGTCCCCCCATCACATCAGAGGTCTCCCATCACATCAGAGCTCTCCCATCACATCAGAGGTCCCCCATCACATCAGAGGTCCCCCCATCACATCAGAGGTCCCTCTATCACATCAGAGGTCCCCCATCCCATCAGAGGTCCCTCCATCACATCAGAGGTCCCTCCATCACATCAGAGGTCCCCCATCCCATCAGAGGTCCCTCCATCACATCATAGGTCTCCCATCACATCAGAAGTCCCTCCATCACATCAGAGGTCCCCCCATCACATCAGAGGTCTCCCATCACATCAGAAGTCCCTCCATCACATCAGAGGTCCCTCCATCACATCAGAGGTCCCTCCATCACATCAGAGGTCCCTCCATCACATCATAGGTCTCCCATCACATCAGAGGTCCCTCCATCACATCAGAGGTCCCTCCATCACATCAGAGGTCCCCCATCACATCAGAGGTCCCCCATCACATCAGAGGTCCCTCCATCACATCAGAGGGCCCCCCATCACATCAGAGGGCCCCTATCACATCAGAGGTACCCCCATCACATCAGAGGTCACCTCATCACATCAGAGGGCCACCATCACATCAGAGGTCTCCCATCACATCAGAGGTCTCCCATCACATCAGAGGTCTCCCATCACATCAGAGGTCTCTCCATCACATCAGAGCCCCCCCCCATCACATCAGAGGTCCCCCCATCACATCAGAGGTCCCCCCATCACATCAGAGGTCCCTCCATCACATCAGAGGTCCCCCCATCACATCAGAGGTCCTCCCATCACATCAGAGCCCCCCCCCCATCACATCAGAGCCCCCCCCATCACATCAGAGGTCCCTCCATCACATCAGAGCCTCCCCATCACATCAGAGGTCCCCCCATCACATCAGAGGTCTCTCCATCACATCAGAGGTCCTCCCATCACATCAGAGCCCCCCCATCACATCAGAGGTCCCTCCATCACATCAGAGGTCTCTCCATCACATCAGAGGTCCTCCCATCACATCAGAGGTCCCCCCCCATCACATCAGAGGTCCTCCCATCACATCAGAGGTCCCCCTATCACATCAGAGGTCCCCCCATTTCGCTGTATGGTCAAAGGTATTGCTTCTCAGCCTTTTGGCTAAGATCAAGTGTAGTATCGACTATAGCCTTTAGGGGTGTCTCTGCTTCACAGCTAGGACGTTGAGAACCACTTGTATCTATCCAAGCCATTAGGTCCTTGTGGGGTACCCTCTGCTCGGCCTTGTAGGATCGTTAATTAAATTCAGCTTCACCTACTTGCTGCTATTGGGCTAGAGGCTTGGCCCCCACAAGGAACGAGATTGCGGTCTTCCCTCCCCCCCCTCCGCATTACTACCTCCGGGCAGTAGATGTAAGAGCCTTTGTAAAGGCTTCAGAGCGAAGACTTCAAGGAAACAAGAAGGAAGCTGCTTAAGAAACAACTGAGGCGACATCCTCCTCCTTGAAGATGGGGAAGAGCGAAAAGAAGACCAGCAGTATGAAGAAGAACCCTGAACCAGCCACTTCCTCTGGAGATCTGGGGCATGCCGCTGCCTCAACCTCCACCTCTACCCCAGCCGGCACCAGTCATCCGAGACCAGCTAGGCCGTACCTGCCTGCCGATGGGCTCCCCACCTTGGAGCCTTGGATGAAACAGACGGTCGTACGCCAGCTGAGAAAGGTGGACGGGAGAGTCCCCGACATGACCCCGGAGATCTTCGGAAAGAAGATGATACTGGAGCAGGGGTTCAGCAAAGCGGAGACGCTTTCAGTCCAGGCCTTCACAAAAGGTATTTTCTTCATAACTTTTGTGTCATTACCGGTCTGCAGAAGGTACTGGGAGATGGTGAAGACGAGTGGTCCTGAATCCCCTTTCCGTAAGTTCGCTGCGAACTGCCCCATAACACGGGACGAAAAGAGGGTGATGGTGGCCAGGAGGAACCCCCATACCCCAGGTAAGGACATAGCCACCTACCTCCAGAGGTTCTGCACCGTGGTGAAGGACCCTGTCCAAATCCTTGATGCCAACGGCTTCTGGATAGGTAAGTGGTCTGTGCTCTGCAAGTTCAGGAATTACCCTTCGGGGGACATCCTGCACCAGCACCTGGACATCTACCCTGGCATACCCTACACCTCCCATAAGGCTTTGCGGCATAGCTGCTAATTTGCATACGGTGTTTTGCTTCAATATATGCTTTATGCTGCTTATTTCCTTTATTTAAATCAACTTTTCAATTCACAGACATTATTTATCAGGAATAAAGGTCATCTATAGAATTAGTTTGGAATATATAAAGTAAAATATGGATATTTAATACTCCCCCTATTGTCGTCAGTTCATTATATGAAGAGTTTATATACTGAACAAGGTTACATGTGTATTGTCCTTGGCCCATATTGGCTGGATGGACACATACTTAAAGTGGAACGATACAGAGAAGATTAGCATGTTCCCTGCGCAAGGATGACACGCATAATCGTGAAGCGAAACCACATTTTCTTGCACCAAATAACAGTAGTTATAATTATTTCCCTCTTCTTATCTCCTGTACTCTTGTCACGGCTATACTAAAAAATAAAAAAAACCTAGTTATATATCGCGGTTAGATTGGCGGTGCAGTTGTACTTTTTCGGCGAGCGCTTTCTTTTTGTGCTATTTAACCCCTTGCTTACTGGCCACTTATGGCCCCCTCCTGCCCCGACCAATTTTCAGCTTTCGCCGCTGACGCACTTTCAATGTCAATGACGCGGTCATACAACACTCTACCCAAATTACATTTTTATCATTTTTTTCCCACATAAATAGAGCCTTCTTTTGGTGGTATTTAATCACAGTTGGGGTTTTTCTTTTTTTTGCTAAACAAGCAAAGAAATATGGAAAATTCTGAAGAAAAAAAAAATCATGTTTAATAGTTTGTTATACAATTTTGCAAACAGGTAATTTTTCTGCTTCTTTGATATGCACTGACAGGTGGCGCTGGTGGGCGGCACTTGCGGGCGGCACAGATGGGCACTGGGGATCTGGTGGCACATCACCGTGATTGGGACTGATGTCCATGGCTATACATAAAAAAAAAATGTTGTTACATATTGCGGTTACATTGGCGGTGCAGTTGTACTTTTTTCGGCGAGCGTTTTCTTTTTGAGGTATTTAATCACCACGGGGGGGGTTTTGAATTTTTTGTGCCAAATAAAAAGGACCAACATTTGTGAAAAAAAAAAAAAATATGAAAATAAATAATCACAGACAGTACTAATTGTTTTTGTACAGAGGATATGAACACCAATAGTCTCATGATAGGGAGGTTGCAATAATGACTTGCTTTAAAAAAAATAATTAAATGGGTTTAAAATATTATTAATAAAGAATGGAATAAAATGTATCTTTAATTTCTTTTTAAAAAAAAAAACCTCCAATAAACACAGTTTATATAAAAAAAAAATATATATATATATATATATATATATATATATATATATTATTTTTTTTATTTTTTTTTATTACAAAAGTAAAAAAAAATACACCTTCCAGAGAATGGATTCGATCCATCGACCTCTTGGTTAGGGGGCCGGCACGCTACCACTGCGCCATTCAGCTACATGGCTTCATGGAGCTCATTTTGGTTTTTGTGTAACGCGTATATGTGTCAGTTGCAGCTATTCAATGACGGTTGGTGGGCGGGTTCTGCACTCCCATACATCCATACATCCATATACATATATATATATATATATATATAAATCATGCATGTTATTATATCTCTGGGGACATAAAGCAAGCCCCTCCCCCCTCATTACATCGGAGACACTCTCATGACATCAGAAGTCCTCCCATCACATAAGAGTCCCCTCCCCCCTGATTACATCGGAATGTGATGGGAGGACTTCTGATGTAATGGGAACCTCCAATGCGACTTTTAAGTGTGTGAAAACCAAAAACTGGTCATACGCCATTAGAATTTAGTTTCAAATTTTTCAATTTAGAAAATCAAATGCTAAAAGAAAAGGAAATTTTTAAAAACATTGGTCATCGAATGTACTGAGAATGTTTGTACGAACATTCGTATGAAAAAACCTACTAGCGTATGGCCAGCTTTATGTCCCCAGCGATATAATAACATGCATGTTATAATATAAATGTGTGTATATATTATAGCTCATAAGAAGAGGGAAATAATTATAACTACTGTTATTTGGTGCAATAAAAAATGTGGTTCGCTTCACGTTTATGCGTGTCATCCTTGCGCAGGGCACATGCTAATCTTCTCTGTATCGTTACAATTTGAGTATGCGTCCATAGACCGAATATGGGCCAAGGACAATACAAATGTAACCTTATTCAGTATATAAACTGCTCATATAATGAACTGAACACATTAGGGAGAGTATTAAATATCCATATTTTACTTTATATATTCCAAACTAATTCTATAGATGACCTTTTTCCTGATAAATAATGTCTGTGAATTGAAAAGTTGATTTAAGTAAAGGAAATAAGCAGCATAAAGCATATATTGAAGCAAAACACCGTATGCAAATTAGCAGCTGAGCCGCAAAGCATTATGGGAGTGCAGAAGCCACCCACCAACCGTCATTGACTAGCTGCAACTGACACATAAACGCCTTATATATGATCGAAAAGGTTACCATAGCAACCAAGTAGCAGAGTGGCACAGCGGAAGCGTGCCGGGCCCATAACCTAGAGGTCGATGGATCGAAACCATCCTCCGCTAGGTATATATATATTTTTTTTTTTACTTTTCTAATTATTATTATTTTTTTAATATAAACTGTGTTTATTGGAGGCTTTTTTTTTAAAATACATTAAAGATACATTTTATTCCATTCTTTTTTTTAATAATATTTTAAACCCATTTAATTAATTTTTTTAAGCAAGTCATTATTGCAACCTCCCTATCATGAGACTATTGGTGTTCATATCCTCTGTACAAAAACAATTAGTACTGTCTGTGATTATTTATTTTCATTTATTTTTATTTTTTTTCAGAAATGTTGGTCCTTTTCATTTGGCACAATAAATTTAAACCCCCCCCCCCCCCCCCGTGGTGATTAAATACCACAAAAAGAACGCTCGCTGAAAAAAGTACAACTGCACCGCCAATGTAACCGCAATATGTAAGGAGGGGCCGGCAGGGAGCAGCGCACAGTTAGCTGTGTTATTATCGGCATCGTGGCATGTATTTCAGCCGTTGCAAGTGGCAATTACTTTTGTAATTAAAAAAATTTAAACAGGGGGACACTCACACAGGAGGACACGCACACAGGGGGACACTCACACAGGAGGACACTCACACAGGGGGACACTCACACAGGGGGACACTCACACAGGGGGACACTCACACAGCACAGGGGGACACTCACACAGCACAGGAGGACACTCACACAGGGGGACACTCACACAGGGGGACACGCACACAGGAGGACACTCACACAGGGGGACACGCACACAGGGGGACACTCACACAGGGGGACACGCACACAGGAGGACACACACACAGGGGGACACTCACACAGCACAGGAGGACACTGTGGGGTGGGGGGACCCGGGGCCCTTACATCTGTACACTCCCCCCCATCACGTGTGGTGGCCCTGATGTCTCAGCTTCACTCACCGAGTCATCGGATGCCGATAATAGTACTTCTAACAGCGCGCTGCTCCCCCCCGCCCCTCCATTCTTCTCGTCCGTCCTAGGTGATGTCACGATGCATACAGCACCTGGGATGAACGGGAGGGAAGGAGGGGCCGGCGGGGAGCAGCGCACAGTTAGCTGTGTTATTATCGGCATCGCGGCATGTATTTGAGCCGCTGCAAGTGGCCTCTCATGTGGTCGAGTCCGGGCCCCTAATGGCCTCGGGCCCTCGGGCGGCGCCCAAGTGACCGACTGGTCAGTCTGCCCCTGCCTGTATCATGTCTGCAGTCTCTGATCATCTTCTGTACCGTGTCTGCAGTCTCTGGTCATCTCTTGCAGTATGTCTGCAGTCTCTGACCATCTCCTGTACCATGCCTGCAGTCTCTGACCATCTCCTGTACCATGACTGCAGTCTCTGACCATCTCCTGTACCATGACTGCAGTCTCTGACCATCTCCTGTACCATGACTGCAGTCTCTGACCATCTCCTGTACTATTTCTGCAGTCTCTGACCATCTCCTGTACCATGTCTGCAGTCTCTGACCATCTCCTGTACCATGTCTGCAGTCTCTGACCATCTCCTGTACTATTTCTGCAGTCTCTGATCATCTCTTGCAGTATGTCTGCAGTCTCTGACCATCTCCTGTACCATGTCTGCAGTCTCTGACCATCTCCTGTACCATGTCTGCAGTCTCTGACCATCTCCTGTACCATGTCTGCAGTCTCTGACCATCTCTTGCAGTATGTCTGCAGTCTCTGACCATCTCCTGTACCATGTCTGCAGTCTCTGACCATCTCCTGTACCATGACTGCAGTCTCTGACCATCTCCTGTACCATGACTGCAGTCTCTGACCATCTCCTGTACTATTTCTGCAGTCTCTGACCATCTCCTGTACCATGTCTGCAGTCTCTGACCATCTCCTGTACCATGTCTGCAGTCTCTGACCATCTCCTGTACTATTTCTGCAGTCTCTGATCATCTCTTGCAGTATGTCTGCAGTCTCTGACCATCTCCTGTACCATGTCTGCAGTCTCTGACCATCTCCTGTACCATGTCTGCAGTCTCTGACCATCTCCTGTACCATGTCTGCAGTCTCTGACCATCTCTTGCAGTATGTCTGCAGTCTCTGACCATCTCCTGTACCATGTCTGCAGTCTCTGACCATCTCCTGTACCATGTCTGCAGTCTCTGACCATCTCCTGTACTATGTCTGCAGTCTCTGACCATCTCCTGTACCATGTCTGCAGTCTCTGACCATCTCCTGTACCATGTCTGCAGTCTCTGACCATCTCCTGTACCATGTCTGCAGTCTCTGACCATCTCCTGTACCATGTCTGCAGTCTCTGACCATCTCCTGTACTATTTCTGCAGTCTCTGATCATCTCCTATATCATGTCTGCAGTCTCTGATCATCTCCTGTACTATTTCTGCAGTCTCTGACCATCTCATGTACTATGTCTGCAGTCTCTGATCATCTCCTGTACTATGTCTGCAGTCTCTGATCATCTCTTATCTCCTGTACTCTTGTCACGGCTATACTAAAAAATAAAAAAACTAGTTATATATCGCGGTTAGATTGGCGGTGCAGTTGTACTTTTTCGGCGAGCGCTTTCTTTTTGTGCTATTTAACCCCTTGCTTACTGGCCACTTATGGCCCCCTCCTGCCCCGACCAATTTTCAGCTTTCGCCGCTGACGCACTTTCAATGTCAATGACGCGGTCATACAACACTCTACCCAAATTACATTTTTATCATTTTTTTCCCACATAAATAGAGACTTCTTTTGGTGATATTTAATCACAGTTGGGGTTTTTCTTTTTTTTGCTAAACAAACAAAGAAATATGGAAAATTCTGAAGAAAAAAAAAAATCATGTTTAATAGTTTGTTATACAATTTTGCAAACAGGTAATTTTTCTGCTTCTTTGATATGCACTGACAGGTGGCGCTGGTGGGCGGCACTTGCGGGCGGCACAGATGGGCACTGGGGATCTGGTGGCACATCACCGTGATTGGGACTGATGTCCATGGCTATACATAAAAAAAAAATGTTGTTACATATTGCGGTTACATTGGCGGTGCAGTTGTACTTTTTTCGGCGAGCGTTTTCTTTTTGAGGTATTTAATCACCACGGGGGGGGTTTTGAATTTTTTGTGCCAAATAAAAAGGACCAACATTTGTGAAAAAAAAAAAAAATATGAAAATAAATAATCACAGACAGTACTAATTGTTTTTGTACAGAGGATATGAACACCAATAGTCTCATGATAGGGAGGTTGCAATAATGACTTGCTTTAAAAAAAATAATTAAATGGGTTTAAAATATTATTAATAAAGAATGGAATAAAATGTATCTTTAATTTCTTTTTAAAAAAAAAAACCTCCAATAAACACAGTTTATATAAAAAAAAAAAAAAAAAAAAAAAAAAAAATATATATATATATATATATATATATATATATATATATATATATATATATATATATATTATTTTTTTTTATTACAAAAGTAAAAAAAAATACACCTTCCAGAGAATGGATTCGATCCATCGACCTCTTGGTTAGGGGGCCATTAGAATTTAGTTTCAAATTTTTCAATTTAGAAAATCAAATGCTAAAAGAAAAGGAAATTTTTAAAAACATTGGTCATCGAATGTACTGAGAATGTTTGTACGAACATTCGTATGAAAAAACCTACTAGCGTATGGCCAGCTTTATGTCCCCAGCGATATAATAACATGCATGTTATAATATAAATGTGTGTATATATTATAGCTCATAAGAAGAGGGAAATAATTATAACTACTGTTATTTGGTGCAATAAAAAATGTGGTTCGCTTCACGTTTATGCGTGTCATCCTTGCGCAGGGCACATGCTAATCTTCTCTGTATCGTTACAATTTGAGTATGCGTCCATAGACCGAATATGGGCCAAGGACAATACAAATGTAACCTTATTCAGTATATAAACTGCTCATATAATGAACTGAACACATTAGGGAGAGTATTAAATATCCATATTTTACTTTATATATTCCAAACTAATTCTATAGATGACCTTTTTCCTGATAAATAATGTCTGTGAATTGAAAAGTTGATTTAAGTAAAGGAAATAAGCAGCATAAAGCATATATTGAAGCAAAACACCGTATGCAAATTAGCAGCTGAGCCGCAAAGCATTATGGGAGTGCAGAAGCCACCCACCAACCGTCATTGACTAGCTGCAACTGACACATAAACGCCTTATATATGATCGAAAAGGTTACCATACAGCCAAGTAGCAGAGTGGCACAGCGGAAGCGTGCCGGGCCCATAACCTAGAGGTCGATGGATCGAAACCATCCTCCGCTAGGTATATATATATTTTTTTTTTTACTTTTCTAATTATTATTATTTTTTTAATATAAACTGTGTTTATTGGAGGCTTTTTTTTTAAAATACATTAAAGATACATTTTATTCCATTCTTTTTTTTAATAATATTTTAAACCCATTTAATTAATTTTTTTAAGCAAGTCATTATTGCAACCTCCCTATCATGAGACTATTGGTGTTCATATCCTCTGTACAAAAACAATTAGTACTGTCTGTGATTATTTATTTTCATTTATTTTTATTTTTTTTCAGAAATGTTGGTCCTTTTCATTTGGCACAATAAATTTAAACCCCCCCCCCCCCCCCGTGGTGATTAAATACCACAAAAAGAACGCTCGCTGAAAAAAGTACAACTGCACCGCCAATGTAACCGCAATATGTAAGGAGGGGCCGGCAGGGAGCAGCGCACAGTTAGCTGTGTTATTATCGGCATCGTGGCATGTATTTCAGCCGTTGCAAGTGGCAATTACTTTTGTAATTAAAAAAATTTAAACAGGGGGACACTCACACAGGAGGACACGCACACAGGGGGACACTCACACAGGAGGACACTCACACAGGGGGACACTCACACAGGGGGACACTCACACAGGGGGACACTCACACAGCACAGGGGGACACTCACACAGCACAGGAGGACACTCACACAGGGGGACACTCACACAGGGGGACACGCACACAGGAGGACACTCACACAGGGGGACACGCACACAGGGGGACACTCACACAGGGGGACACGCACACAGGAGGACACACACACAGGGGGACACTCACACAGCACAGGAGGACACTGTGGGGTGGGGGGACCCGGGGCCCTTACATCTGTACACTCCCCCCCATCACGTGTGGTGGCCCTGATGTCTCAGCTTCACTCACCGAGTCATCGGATGCCGATAATAGTACTTCTAACAGCGCGCTGCTCCCCCCCGCCCCTCCATTCTTCTCGTCCGTCCTAGGTGATGTCACGATGCATACAGCACCTGGGATGAACGGGAGGGAAGGAGGGGCCGGCGGGGAGCAGCGCACAGTTAGCTGTGTTATTATCGGCATCGCGGCATGTATTTGAGCCGCTGCAAGTGGCCTCTCATGTGGTCGAGTCCGGGCCCCTAATGGCCTCGGGCCCTCGGGCGGCGCCCAAGTGACCGACTGGTCAGTCTGCCCCTGCCTGTATCATGTCTGCAGTCTCTGATCATCTTCTGTACCGTGTCTGCAGTCTCTGGTCATCTCTTGCAGTATGTCTGCAGTCTCTGACCATCTCCTGTACCATGCCTGCAGTCTCTGACCATCTCCTGTACCATGACTGCAGTCTCTGACCATCTCCTGTACCATGACTGCAGTCTCTGACCATCTCCTGTACCATGACTGCAGTCTCTGACCATCTCCTGTACTATTTCTGCAGTCTCTGACCATCTCCTGTACCATGTCTGCAGTCTCTGACCATCTCCTGTACCATGTCTGCAGTCTCTGACCATCTCCTGTACTATTTCTGCAGTCTCTGATCATCTCTTGCAGTATGTCTGCAGTCTCTGACCATCTCCTGTACCATGTCTGCAGTCTCTGACCATCTCCTGTACCATGTCTGCAGTCTCTGACCATCTCCTGTACCATGTCTGCAGTCTCTGACCATCTCTTGCAGTATGTCTGCAGTCTCTGACCATCTCCTGTACCATGTCTGCAGTCTCTGACCATCTCCTGTACCATGTCTGCAGTCTCTGACCATCTCCTGTACTATGTCTGCA
This sequence comes from Lithobates pipiens, assembly GCF_037356315.1. NCBI lineage: Eukaryota > Metazoa > Chordata > Amphibia > Anura > Ranidae > Lithobates > Lithobates pipiens. The sequence goes on from NW_027507789.1 coordinate 3,136,833, forward strand.
GTCTCTGACCATCTCCTGTACCATGTCTGCAGTCTCTGACCATCTCCTGTACCATGTCTGCAGTCTCTGACCATCTCCTGTACCATGTCTGCAGTCTCTGACCATCTCCTGTACCATGTCTGCAGTCTCTGACCATCTCCTGTACTATTTCTGCAGTCTCTGATCATCTCCTATATCATGTCTGTAGTCTCTGATCATCTCCTGTACTATTTCTGCAGTCTCTGACCATCTCATGTACTATGTCTGCAGTCTCTGATCATCTCCTGTACTATGTCTGCAGTCTCTGATCATCTCTTATCTCCTGTACTCTTGTCACGGCTATACTAAAAAATAAAAAAACTAGTTATATATCGCGGTTAGATTGGCGGTGCAGTTGTACTTTTTCGGCGAGCGCTTTCTTTTTGTGCTATTTAACCCCTTGCTTACTGGCCACTTATGGCCCCCTCCTGCCCCGACCAATTTTCAGCTTTCGCCGCTGACGCACTTTCAATGTCAATGACGCGGTCATACAACACTCTACCCAAATTACATTTTTATCATTTTTTTCCCACATAAATAGAGACTTCTTTTGGTGATATTTAATCACAGTTGGGGTTTTTCTTTTTTTTGCTAAACAAACAAAGAAATATGGAAAATTCTGAAGAAAAAAAAAAATCATGTTTAATAGTTTGTTATACAATTTTGCAAACAGGTAATTTTTCTGCTTCTTTGATATGCACTGACAGGTGGCGCTGGTGGGCGGCACTTGCGGGCGGCACAGATGGGCACTGGGGATCTGGTGGCACATCACCGTGATTGGGACTGATGTCCATGGCTATACATAAAAAAAAAATGTTGTTACATATTGCGGTTACATTGGCGGTGCAGTTGTACTTTTTTCGGCGAGCGTTTTCTTTTTGAGGTATTTAATCACCACGGGGGGGGTTTTGAATTTTTTGTGCCAAATAAAAAGGACCAACATTTGTGAAAAAAAAAAAAAATATGAAAATAAATAATCACAGACAGTACTAATTGTTTTTGTACAGAGGATATGAACACCAATAGTCTCATGATAGGGAGGTTGCAATAATGACTTGCTTTAAAAAAAATAATTAAATGGGTTTAAAATATTATTAATAAAGAATGGAATAAAATGTATCTTTAATTTCTTTTTAAAAAAAAAAACCTCCAATAAACACAGTTTATATAAAAAAAAAAAAAAAAAAAAAAAAATATATATATATATATATATATATATATATATATATATATATATATTATTTTTTTTTATTACAAAAGTAAAAAAAAATACACCTTCCAGAGAATGGATTCGATCCATCGACCTCTTGGTTAGGGGGCCATTAGAATTTAGTTTCAAATTTTTCAATTTAGAAAATCAAATGCTAAAAGAAAAGGAAATTTTTAAAAACATTGGTCATCGAATGTACTGAGAATGTTTGTACGAACATTCGTATGAAAAAACCTACTAGCGTATGGCCAGCTTTATGTCCCCAGCGATATAATAACATGCATGTTATAATATAAATGTGTGTATATATTATAGCTCATAAGAAGAGGGAAATAATTATAACTACTGTTATTTGGTGCAATAAAAAATGTGGTTCGCTTCACGTTTATGCGTGTCATCCTTGCGCAGGGCACATGCTAATCTTCTCTGTATCGTTACAATTTGAGTATGCGTCCATAGACCGAATATGGGCCAAGGACAATACAAATGTAACCTTATTCAGTATATAAACTGCTCATATAATGAACTGAACACATTAGGGAGAGTATTAAATATCCATATTTTACTTTATATATTCCAAACTAATTCTATAGATGACCTTTTTCCTGATAAATAATGTCTGTGAATTGAAAAGTTGATTTAAGTAAAGGAAATAAGCAGCATAAAGCATATATTGAAGCAAAACACCGTATGCAAATTAGCAGCTGAGCCGCAAAGCATTATGGGAGTGCAGAAGCCACCCACCAACCGTCATTGACTAGCTGCAACTGACACATAAACGCCTTATATATGATCGAAAAGGTTACCATACAGCCAAGTAGCAGAGTGGCACAGCGGAAGCGTGCCGGGCCCATAACCTAGAGGTCGATGGATCGAAACCATCCTCCGCTAGGTATATATATATTTTTTTTTTTACTTTTCTAATTATTATTATTTTTTTAATATAAACTGTGTTTATTGGAGGCTTTTTTTTTAAAATACATTAAAGATACATTTTATTCCATTCTTTTTTTTAATAATATTTTAAACCCATTTAATTAATTTTTTTAAGCAAGTCATTATTGCAACCTCCCTATCATGAGACTATTGGTGTTCATATCCTCTGTACAAAAACAATTAGTACTGTCTGTGATTATTTATTTTCATTTATTTTTATTTTTTTTCAGAAATGTTGGTCCTTTTCATTTGGCACAATAAATTTAAACCCCCCCCCCCCCCCCCCCGTGGTGATTAAATACCACAAAAAGAACGCTCGCTGAAAAAAGTACAACTGCACCGCCAATGTAACCGCAATATGTAAGGAGGGGCCGGCAGGGAGCAGCGCACAGTTAGCTGTGTTATTATCGGCATCGTGGCATGTATTTCAGCCGTTGCAAGTGGCAATTACTTTTGTAATTAAAAAAATTTAAACAGGGGGACACTCACACAGGAGGACACGCACACAGGGGGACACTCACACAGGAGGACACTCACACAGGGGGACACTCACACAGGGGGACACTCACACAGGGGGACACTCACACAGCACAGGGGGACACTCACACAGCACAGGAGGACACTCACACAGGGGGACACTCACACAGGGGGACACGCACACAGGAGGACACTCACACAGGGGGACACGCACACAGGGGGACACTCACACAGGGGGACACGCACACAGGAGGACACACACACAGGGGGACACTCACACAGCACAGGAGGACACTGTGGGGTGGGGGGACCCGGGGCCCTTACATCTGTACACTCCCCCCCATCACGTGTGGTGGCCCTGATGTCTCAGCTTCACTCACCGAGTCATCGGATGCCGATAATAGTACTTCTAACAGCGCGCTGCTCCCCCCCGCCCCTCCATTCTTCTCGTCCGTCCTAGGTGATGTCACGATGCATACAGCACCTGGGATGAACGGGAGGGAAGGAGGGGCCGGCGGGGAGCAGCGCACAGTTAGCTGTGTTATTATCGGCATCGCGGCATGTATTTGAGCCGCTGCAAGTGGCCTCTCATGTGGTCGAGTCCGGGCCCCTAATGGCCTCGGGCCCTCGGGCGGCGCCCAAGTGACCGACTGGTCAGTCTGCCCCTGCCTGTATCATGTCTGCAGTCTCTGATCATCTTCTGTACCGTGTCTGCAGTCTCTGGTCATCTCTTGCAGTATGTCTGCAGTCTCTGACCATCTCCTGTACCATGCCTGCAGTCTCTGACCATCTCCTGTACCATGACTGCAGTCTCTGACCATCTCCTGTACCATGACTGCAGTCTCTGACCATCTCCTGTACCATGACTGCAGTCTCTGACCATCTCCTGTACTATTTCTGCAGTCTCTGACCATCTCCTGTACCATGTCTGCAGTCTCTGACCATCTCCTGTACCATGTCTGCAGTCTCTGACCATCTCCTGTACTATTTCTGCAGTCTCTGATCATCTCTTGCAGTATGTCTGCAGTCTCTGACCATCTCCTGTACCATGTCTGCAGTCTCTGACCATCTCCTGTACCATGTCTGCAGTCTCTGACCATCTCCTGTACCATGTCTGCAGTCTCTGACCATCTCTTGCAGTATGTCTGCAGTCTCTGACCATCTCCTGTACCATGTCTGCAGTCTCTGACCATCTCCTGTACCATGTCTGCAGTCTCTGACCATCTCCTGTACTATGTCTGCAGTCTCTGACCATCTCCTGTACCATGTCTGCAGTCTCTGACCATCTCCTGTACCATGTCTGCAGTCTCTGACCATCTCCTGTACCATGTCTGCAGTCTCTGACCATCTCCTGTACCATGTCTGCAGTCTCTGACCATCTCCTGTACTATTTCTGCAGTCTCTGATCATCTCCTATATCATGTCTGTAGTCTCTGATCATCTCCTGTACTATTTCTGCAGTCTCTGACCATCTCATGTACTATGTCTGCAGTCTCTGATCATCTCCTGTACTATGTCTGCAGTCTCTGATCATCTCTTATCTCCTGTACTCTTGTCACGGCTATACTAAAAAATAAAAAAACTAGTTATATATCGCGGTTAGATTGGCGGTGCAGTTGTACTTTTTCGGCGAGCGCTTTCTTTTTGTGCTATTTAACCCCTTGCTTACTGGCCACTTATGGCCCCCTCCTGCCCCGACCAATTTTCAGCTTTCGCCGCTGACGCACTTTCAATGTCAATGACGCGGTCATACAACACTCTACCCAAATTACATTTTTATCATTTTTTTCCCACATAAATAGAGACTTCTTTTGGTGATATTTAATCACAGTTGGGGTTTTTCTTTTTTTTGCTAAACAAACAAAGAAATATGGAAAATTCTGAAGAAAAAAAAAAATCATGTTTAATAGTTTGTTATACAATTTTGCAAACAGGTAATTTTTCTGCTTCTTTGATATGCACTGACAGGTGGCGCTGGTGGGCGGCACTTGCGGGCGGCACAGATGGGCACTGGGGATCTGGTGGCACATCACCGTGATTGGGACTGATGTCCATGGCTATACATAAAAAAAAAATGTTGTTACATATTGCGGTTACATTGGCGGTGCAGTTGTACTTTTTTCGGCGAGCGTTTTCTTTTTGAGGTATTTAATCACCACGGGGGGGGTTTTGAATTTTTTGTGCCAAATAAAAAGGACCAACATTTGTGAAAAAAAAAAAAAATATGAAAATAAATAATCACAGACAGTACTAATTGTTTTTGTACAGAGGATATGAACACCAATAGTCTCATGATAGGGAGGTTGCAATAATGACTTGCTTTAAAAAAAATAATTAAATGGGTTTAAAATATTATTAATAAAGAATGGAATAAAATGTATCTTTAATTTCTTTTTAAAAAAAAAAACCTCCAATAAACACAGTTTATATAAAAAAAAAAAAAAAAAAAAAAAAAATATATATATATATATATATATATATATATATATATATATATATATATATTATTTTTTTTTATTACAAAAGTAAAAAAAAATACACCTTCCAGAGAATGGATTCGATCCATCGACCTCTTGGTTAGGGGGCCATTAGAATTTAGTTTCAAATTTTTCAATTTAGAAAATCAAATGCTAAAAGAAAAGGAAATTTTTAAAAACATTGGTCATCGAATGTACTGAGAATGTTTGTACGAACATTCGTATGAAAAAACCTACTAGCGTATGGCCAGCTTTATGTCCCCAGCGATATAATAACATGCATGTTATAATATAAATGTGTGTATATATTATAGCTCATAAGAAGAGGGAAATAATTATAACTACTGTTATTTGGTGCAATAAAAAATGTGGTTCGCTTCACGTTTATGCGTGTCATCCTTGCGCAGGGCACATGCTAATCTTCTCTGTATCGTTACAATTTGAGTATGCGTCCATAGACCCAATATGGGCCAAGGACAATACACATGTAACCTTATTCAGTATATAAACTGCTCATATAATGAACTGAACACATTAGGGAGAGTATTAAATATCCATATTTTACTTTATATATTCCAAACTAATTCTATAGATGACCTTTTTCCTGATAAATAATGTCTGTGAATTGAAAAGTTGATTTAAGTAAAGGAAATAAGCAGCATAAAGCATATATTGAAGCAAAACACCGTATGCAAATTAGCAGCTGAGCCGCAAAGCATTATGGGAGTGCAGAAGCCACCCACCAACCGTCATTGACTAGCTGCAACTGACACATAAACGCCTTATATATGATCGAAAAGGTTACCATAGCAACCAAGTAGCAGAGTGGCACAGCGGAAGCGTGCCGGGCCCATAACCTAGAGGTCGATGGATCGAAACCATCCTCCGCTAGGTATATATATTTTTTTTTTTTTTACTTTTCTAATTATTATTATTTTTTTAATATAAACTGTGTTTATTGGAGGCTTTTTTTTAAAATACATTAAAGATACATTTTATTCCATTCTTTTTTTAATAATATTTTAAACCCATTTAATTAATTTTTTTAAGCAAGTCATTATTGCAACCTCCCTATCATGAGACTATTGGTGTTCATATCCTCTGTACAAAAACAATTAGTACTGTCTGTGATTATTTATTTTCATTTATTTTTATTTTTTTTCAGAAATGTTGGTCCTTTTCATTTGGCACAATAAATTTAAACCCCCCCGTGGTGATTAAATACCACAAAAAGAACGCTCGCTGAAAAAAGTACAACTGCACCGCCAATGTAACCGCAATATGTAAGGAGGGGCCGGCAGGGAGCAGCGCACAGTTAGCTGTGTTATTATCGGCATCGTGGCATGTATTTCAGCCGTTGCAAGTGGCAATTACTTTTGTAATTAAAAAAATTTAAACAGGGGGACACTCACACAGGAGGACACGCACACAGGAGGACACTCACACAGGGGGACACTCACACAGGGGGACACTCACACAGGGGGACACTCACACAGCACAGGGGGACACTCACACAGCACAGGAGGACACTCACACAGGGGGACACTCACACAGGGGGACACGCACACAGGAGGACACTCACACAGGGGGACACGCACACAGGGGGACACTCACACAGGGGGACACGCACACAGGAGGACACACACACAGGGGGACACTCACACAGCACAGGAGGACACTGTGGGGTGGGGGGACCCGGGGCCCTTACATCTGTACACTCCCCCCCATCACGTGTGGTGGCCCTGATGTCTCAGCTTCACTCACCGAGTCATCGGATGCCGATAATAGTACTTCTAACAGCGCGCTGCTCCCCCCCGCCCCTCCATTCTTCTCGTCCTACCTAGGTGATGTCACGATGCATACAGCACCTGGGATGAACGGGAGGGAAGGAGGGGCCGGCGGGGAGCAGCGCACAGTTAGCTGTGTTATTATCGGCATCGCGGCATGTATTTGAGCCGCTGCAAGTGGCCTCTCATGTGGTCGAGTCCGGGCCCCTAATGGCCTCGGGCCCTCGGGCGGCGCCCAAGTGACCGACTGGTCAGTCTGCCCCTGCCTGTATCATGTCTGCAGTCTCTGATCATCTTCTGTACCGTGTCTGCAGTCTCTGGTCATCTCTTGCAGTATGTCTGCAGTCTCTGACCATCTCCTGTACCATGCCTGCAGTCTCTGACCATCTCCTGTACCATGACTGCAGTCTCTGACCATCTCCTGTACCATGACTGCAGTCTCTGACCATCTCCTGTACCATGACTGCAGTCTCTGACCATCTCCTGTACTATTTCTGCAGTCTCTGACCATCTCCTGTACCATGTCTGCAGTCTCTGACCATCTCCTGTACCATGTCTGCAGTCTCTGACCATCTCCTGTACCATGTCTGCAGTCTCTGACCATCTCCTGTACTATTTCTGCAGTCTCTGATCATCTCTTGCAGTATGTCTGCAGTCTCTGACCATCTCCTGTACCATGTCTGCAGTCTCTGACCATCTCCTGTACCATGTCTGCAGTCTCTGACCATCTCCTGTACCATGTCTGCAGTCTCTGACCATCTCTTGCAGTATGTCTGCAGTCTCTGACCATCTCCTGTACCATGTCTGCAGTCTCTGACCATCTCCTGTACCATGTCTGCAGTCTCTGACCATCTCCTGTACTATGTCTGCAGTCTCTGACCATCTCCTGTACCATGTCTGCAGTCTCTGACCATCTCCTGTACCATGTCTGCAGTCTCTGACCATCTCCTGTACCATGTCTGCAGTCTCTGACCATCTCCTGTACCATGTCTGCAGTCTCTGACCATCTCCTGTACTATTTCTGCAGTCTCTGATCATCTCCTATATCATGTCTGCAGTCTCTGATCATCTCCTGTACTATTTCTGCAGTCTCTGACCATCTCATGTACTATGTCTGCAGTCTCTGATCATCTCCTGTACTATGTCTGCAGTCTCTGATCATCTCTTATCTCCTGTACTCTTGTCACAGCTATACTAAAAAATAAAAAAACTAGTTATATATCGCGGTTAGATTGGCGGTGCAGTTGTACTTTTTCGGCGAGCGCTTTCTTTTTGTGCTATTTAACCCCTTGCTTACTGGCCACTTATGGCCCCCTCCTGCCCCGACCAATTTTCAGCTTTCGCCGCTGACGCACTTTCAATGTCAATGACGCGGTCATACAACACTCTACCCAAATTACATTTTTATCATTTTTTTCCCACATAAATAGAGACTTCTTTTGGTGATATTTAATCACAGCTGGGGGTTTTTCTTTTTTTTGCTAAACAAACAAAGAAATATGGAAAATTCTGAAGAAAAAAAAAAATCATGTTTAATAGTTTGTTATACAATTTTGCAAACAGGTAATTTTTCTGCTTCTTTGATATGCACTGACAGGTGGCGCTGGTGGGCGGCACTTGCGGGCGGCACAGATGGGCACTGGGGATCTGGTGGCACATCACCGTGATTGGGACTGATGTCCATGGCTATACATAAAAAAAAAATGTTGTTACATATTGCGGTTACATTGGCGGTGCAGTTGTACTTTTTTCGGCGAGCGTTTTCTTTTTGAGGTATTTAATCACCACGGGGGGGGTTTTGAATTTTTTGTGCCAAATAAAAAGGACCAACATTTGTGAAAAAAAAAAAAAATATGAAAATAAATAATCACAGACAGTACTAATTGTTTTTGTACAGAGGATATGAACACCAATAGTCTCATGATAGGGAGGTTGCAATAATGACTTGCTTTAAAAAAAATAATTAAATGGGTTTAAAATATTATTAATAAAGAATGGAATAAAATGTATCTTTAATTTCTTTTTAAAAAAAAAAACCTCCAATAAACACAGTTTATATAAAAAAAAAAAAAAAAAAAAAAATATATATATATATATATATATATATATATATATATATATATATATATATATATTATTTTTTTTTATTACAAAAGTAAAAAAAAATACACCTTCCAGAGAATGGATTCGATCCATCGACCTCTTGGTTAGGGGGCCATTAGAATTTAGTTTCAAATTTTTCAATTTAGAAAATCAAATGCTAAAAGAAAAGGAAATTTTTAAAAACATTGGTCATCGAATGTACTGAGAATGTTTGTACGAACATTCGTATGAAAAAACCTACTAGCGTATGGCCAGCTTTATGTCCCCAGCGATATAATAACATGCATGTTATAATATAAATGTGTGTATATATTATAGCTCATAAGAAGAGGGAAATAATTATAACTACTGTTATTTGGTGCAATAAAAAATGTGGTTCGCTTCACGTTTATGCGTGTCATCCTTGCGCAGGGCACATGCTAATCTTCTCTGTATCGTTACAATTTGAGTATGCGTCCATAGACCGAATATGGGCCAAGGACAATACACATGTAACCTTATTCAGTATATAAACTGCTCATATAATGAACTGAACACATTAGGGAGAGTATTAAATATCCATATTTTACTTTATATATTCCAAACTAATTCTATAGATGACCTTTTTCCTGATAAATAATGTCTGTGAATTGAAAAGTTGATTTAAGTAAAGGAAATAAGCAGCATAAAGCATATATTGAAGCAAAACACCGTATGCAAATTAGCAGCTGAGCCGCAAAGCATTATGGGAGTGCAGAAGCCACCCACCAACCGTCATTGACTAGCTGCAACTGACACATAAACGCCTTATATATGATCGAAAAGGTTACCATAGCAACCAAGTAGCAGAGTGGCACAGCGGAAGCGTGCCGGGCCCATAACCTAGAGGTCGATGGATCGAAACCATCCTCCGCTAGGTATATATATTTTTTTTTTTTTACTTTTCTAATTATTATTATTTTTTTAATATAAACTGTGTTTATTGGAGGCTTTTTTTTTAAAATACATTAAAGATACATTTTATTCCATTCTTTTTTTAATAATATTTTAAACCCATTTAATTGATTTTTTTAAGCAAGTCATTATTGCAACCTCCCTATCATGAGACTATTGGTGTTCATATCCTCTGTACAAAAACAATTAGTACTGTCTGTGATTATTTATTTTCATTTATTTTTATTTTTTTTCAGAAATGTTGGTCCTTTTCATTTGGCACAATAAATTTAACCCCCCCCCCCCCCCCCGTGGTGATTAAATACCACAAAAAGAACGCTCGCTGAAAAAAGTACAACTGCACCGCCAATGTAACCGCAATATGTAAGGAGGGGCCGGCAGGGAGCAGCGCACAGTTAGCTGTGTTATTATCGGCATCGTGGCATGTATTTCAGCCGTTGCAAGTGGCAATTACTTTTGTAATTAAAAAAATTTAAACAGGGGGACACTCACACAGGAGGACACGCACACAGGAGGACACTCACACAGGGGGACACTCACACAGGGGGACACTCACACAGGGGGACACTCACACAGCACAGGGGGACACTCACACAGCACAGGAGGACACTCACACAGGGGGACACTCACACAGGGGGACACGCACACAGGAGGACACTCACACAGGGGGACACGCACACAGGGGGACACTCACACAGGGGGACACGCACACAGGAGGACACACACACAGGGGGACACTCACACAGCACAGGAGGACACTGTGGGGTGGGGGGACCCGGGGCCCTTACATCTGTACACTCCCCCCCATCACGTGTGGTGGCCCTGATGTCTCAGCTTCACTCACCGAGTCATCGGATGCCGATAATAGTACTTCTAACAGCGCGCTGCTCCCCCCCGCCCCTCCATTCTTCTCGTCCGTCCTAGGTGATGTCACGATGCATACAGCACCTGGGATGAACGGGAGGGAAGGAGGGGCCGGCGGGGAGCAGCGCACAGTTAGCTGTGTTATTATCGGCATCGCGGCATGTATTTGAGCCGCTGCAAGTGGCCTCTCATGTGGTCGAGTCCGGGCCCCTAATGGCCTCGGGCCCTCGGGCGGCGCCCAAGTGACCGACTGGTCAGTCTGCCCCTGCCTGTATCATGTCTGCAGTCTCTGATCATCTTCTGTACCGTGTCTGCAGTCTCTGGTCATCTCTTGCAGTATGTCTGCAGTCTCTGACCATCTCCTGTACCATGCCTGCAGTCTCTGACCATCTCCTGTACCATGACTGCAGTCTCTGACCATCTCCTGTACCATGTCTGCAGTCTCTGACCATCTCCTGTACCATGTCTGCAGTCTCTGACCATCTCCTGTACTATTTCTGCAGTCTCTGATCATCTCCTATATCATGTCTGCAGTCTCTGATCATCTCCTGTACTATTTCTGCAGTCTCTGACCATCTCATGTACTATGTCTGCAGTCTCTGATCATCTCCTGTACTATGTCTGCAGTCTCTGATCATCTCTTATCTCCTGTACTCTTGTCACGGCTATACTAAAAAATAAAAAAACTAGTTATATATCGCGGTTAGATTGGCGGTGCAGTTGTACTTTTTCGGCGAGCGCTTTCTTTTTGTGCTATTTAACCCCTTGCTTACTGGCCACTTATGGACCCCTCCTGCCCCGACCAATTTTCAGCTTTCGCCGCTGACGCACTTTCAATGTCAATGACGCGGTCATACAACACTCTACCCAAATTACATTTTTATCATTTTTTTCCCACATAAATAGAGACTTCTTTTGGTGATATTTAATCACAGTTGGGGTTTTTCTTTTTTTTGCTAAACAAACAAAGAAATATGGAAAATTCTGAAGAAAAAAAAAAATCATGTTTAATAGTTTGTTATACAATTTTGCAAACAGGTAATTTTTCTGCTTCTTTGATATGCACTGACAGGTAGTGATGGACGAACTTCCGACGGGACGTTTCGCGAACGCGAAACGCGAACGGGCACAAACGTTCGCGAAAACGACCGTTCGCCGCGGGCTCCATTGACTTCAATGGGAGGCGAATTTCGCAAACCTTTAGGTCGAATTTGCGGCCACGGGGTAATTATTAGGGGGTAGCACGTAGTCCCACCACCTGGACAATAGCATAATACATGTATGAGGTGAATTTGGGATCGATAACTACAAGCATTTTTTTTTTATTTGGGAAATTGTTCTGACAATTCAGGACTATGGAGCTAATGAAGGCAATGGAGGAGAGGGAAGGTCAGGGACCAGGGTAGGCAAACAAGAGGGTGCAGGAGATACAGAGCACTGACAGCAGCACCGTAATACAGAGCACTGACATCAGCACCGTGACATACAGCGCTGACAGCAGCTCCGTGACATACAGCGCTGACAGCAGCTCCGTGACATACAGCGCTGACAGCAGCTCCGTGACATACAGCGCTGACAGCAGCTCCGTGACATACAGCGCTGACAGCAGCTCCGTGACATACAGCGCTGACAGCAGCACCGTGACATACAGCGCTGACAGCAGCTCCGTGACATACAGCGCTGACAGCAGCTCCGTGACATACAGCGCTGACAGCAGCTCCGTGACATACAGCACTGACAGCAGCTCCGTGACATACAGCGCTGACAGCAGCTCCGTGACATACAGCGCTGACAGCAGCACCGTGACATACAGCGCTGACAGCAGCTCCGTGACATACAGCGCTGACAGCAGCTCCGTGACATACAGCGCTGACAGCAGCTCCGTGACATACAGCACTGACAGCAGCTCCGTGACATACAGCGCTGACAGCAGCTCCGTGACATACAGCGCTGACAGCAGCACCGTGACATACAGCGCTGACAGCAGCTCCGTGACATACAGCGCTGACAGCAGCTCCGTGACATACAGCGCTGACAGCAGCTCCGTGACATACAGCGCTGACAGCAGCTCCGTGACATACAGCGCTGACAGCAGCTCCGTGACATACAGCGCTGACAGCAGCTCCGTGACATACAGCGCTGACAGCAGCTCCGTGACATACAGCGCTGACAGCAGCTCCGTGACATACAGCGCTGACAGCAGCACCGTAAGCAGCCCCAGGAGGAAGTCAGCACAGCACAGGGATGGTGTGATCCCCTCATAATAAGAACCCCCAGGAGGAAGTCAGCACAGCACAGGGATGGTGGGAGCCCCTCATAATAAGAACCCCCAGGAGGAAGTCAGCACAGCACAGGGATGGTGGGAGCCCCTCATAATAAGAACACCCAGGAGGAAGTCAGCACAGCACAGGGATGGTGGGAACCCCTCATAATAAGCAGCCCCAGTAGAAATATGACACCGCTCAACCTCTTCAAAGAGGAGGGTAGGGGCATATAGTACGGTGTGCTTTTTTGGGTCAGGGAAGTGAGCCAAATGAATTAAGAAGGTCTGTGTGCTTGATTCCAAAAATTGTTTATAGACATATACATGGTCTACTGATCACATGTGTTGAATTCCTCCGAGATCCATGCCTCATTCATTTTTAGAAATGTGAGGTAGTTAACACTGTCGTGAGCTAGGCGAGTACGCTTATCGGTCACAATCCCCCCTGCTGCGCTGAACGTCCTTTCGGACAGGACACTGGATGAGGGGCAAGCCAACAGTTCGATTGCAAATTGGGCAAGCTCTGGCCAGAGGTCAAGCCTGCCCACCCAGTAGTCTAGGGGTTCATCACTCCTCAGAGCGTCCACATCGGCCGTTAACCCAATGTAGTCGGACACCTGACGGTCTAGGCGTTCCCTGATGCTGGATCCGGATGACACCTGTCGATGGGTCGGCTGAAAGAATGACCTCATATCCGAAGTCACCAACACATCTTCAAACCGGCCTCTTCTTGCAGGCGCTGTTGGATTGGTACCCGCAAATCCTTCTCTGGGAGTGGGAATTGCTCCTCTGCCAGCGCACGCAAAAGCAGAATGCAGCATTTCTCGAAGCAAGGCCTGGAAGTGCTGCATTCTGACAGCCCTCTGCGACGGCGGTAACATTTCCGCCATTTTGTGTTTGTACCGGGGATCTAAGTACGTTGCCACCCAGTACTGGTCCTTGACCCTCATGCTTTTTATACGGGGGTCCCTATTAAAACACTGGAGCATGAAGGCCCCCATTTGCACTCAAGCGGAAGGTATGTGGTGGTGGTGGTGTTGTTGGTGGTAGTGTCTTTGGGGGTGCACATAGCAGAGAGTGAAGAAGAGGGTGCAGATCGAGAGGATGAGGAGGGTGCAGAAGAATAAGGCTGAGTGAGCCACTCAACCAAGTCTGGTGCGTCCTTTAAAGTAATTGAACGCACCTTCTGCAACTTCCCACTTTGGCTCAAGGCTGTTGCTCCTGCCCTACCCCTACCACCCCTGCGGAAGGGCCTGCCTCTTCCTCTGCCTGTCATTTTTTAAATCACCCTGTGACAAAACTCTTAGTCCCTATACCGCTGAAGGACTGCTGCAGTATAGGGCAGCGGTCAGCAGTAGTGCACGTCAACCCTATGTATTGTGGACCGATAGCGGTCCTTACAGAACAGCAGACTGTACTGCACTCAGGCCTATGTACCGTAGCACCCTATACCAAGTTACCAGTCCTTATAAAAACTTTTGTGGACCAAGCAGGTTGTGTGTTAGTGATTAGCAGACTGTACGTCAGTCCCTATACCAATGAAGGACTGCTGCAGTATAGGGCAGCGGTCAGCAGTAGTGCACGGCAACCCTATGTATTGTGGACCGATAGCGGTCCTTACAGAACAGCAGACTGTACTGCACTCAGGCCTATGTACCGTAGCACCCTATACCAAGTTACCAGTCCTTATAAGAACTTTTGTGGACCAAGCAGGTTGTGTGTTAGTGATTAGCAGACTGTACGTCAGTCCCTATACCAATGAAGGACTGCTGCAGTATAGGGCAGCGGTCAGCAGTAGTGCACGTCAACCCTATGTATTGTGGACCGATAGCGGTCCTTACAGAACAGCAGACTGTACTGCACTCAGGCCTATGTACCGTAGCACCCTATACCAAGTTACCAGTCCTTATAAGAACTTTTGTGGACCAAGCAGGTTGTGTGTTAGTGATT
The DNA here is from genome assembly GCF_037356315.1 of Lithobates pipiens. Lineage (NCBI taxonomy): Eukaryota > Metazoa > Chordata > Amphibia > Anura > Ranidae > Lithobates > Lithobates pipiens. The sequence goes on from NW_027507789.1 coordinate 3,151,851, forward strand.
AGCAGACTGTACGTCAGTCCCTATACCAATGAAGGACTGCTGCAGTATAGGGCAGCGGTCAGCAGTAGTGCACGTCAACCCTATGTATTGTGGACCGATAGCGGTCCTTACAGAACAGCAGACTGTACTGCACTCAGGCCTATGTACCGTAGCACCCTATACCAAGTTACCAGTCCTTATAAAAACTTTTGTGGACCAAGCAGGTTGTGTGTTAGTGATTAGCAGACTGTACGTCAGTCCCTATACCAATGAAGGACTGCTGCAGTATAGGGCAGCGGTCAGCAGTAGTGCACGGCAACCCTATGTATTGTGGACCGATAGCGGTCCTTACAGAACAGCAGACTGTAACGCACTCAGGCCTATGTACCGTAGCACCCTATACCAAGTTACCAGTCCTTATAAGAACTTTTGTGGACCAAGCAGGTTGTGTGTTAGTGATTAGCAGACTGTACGTCAGTCCCTATACCAATGAAGGACTGCTGCAGTATAGGGCAGCGGTCAGCAGTAGTGCACGGCAACCCTATGTATTGTGGACCGATAGCGGTCCTTACAGAACAGCAGACTGTAACGCACTCAGGCCTATGTACCGTAGCACCCTATACCAAGTTACCAGTCCTTATAAGAACTTTTGTGGACCAAGCAGGTTGTGTGTTAGTGATTAGCAGACTGTACGTCAGTCCCTATACCAATGAAGGACTGCTGCAGTATAGGGCAGCGGTCAGCAGTAGTGCACGTCAACCCTATGTATTGTGGACCGATAGCGGTCCTTACAGAACAGCAGACTGTACTGCACTCAGGCCTATGTACCGTAGCACCCTATACCAAGTTACCAGTCCTTATAAGAACTTTTGTGGACCAAGCAGGTTGTGTGTTAGTGATTAGCAGACTGTACGTCAGTCCCTATACCAATGAAGGACTGCTGCAGTATAGGGCAGCGGTCAGCAGTAGTGCACGTCAACCCTATGTATTGTGGACCGATAGCGGTCCTTACAGAACAGCAGACTGTACTGCACTCAGGCCTATGTACCGTAGCACCCTATACCAAGTTACCAGTCCTTATAAAAACTTTTGTGGACCAAGCAGGTTGTGTGTTAGTGATTAGCAGACTGTACGTCAGTCCCTATACCAATGAAGGACTGCTGCAGTATAGGGCAGCGGTCAGCAGTAGTGCACGGCAACCCTATGTATTGTGGACCGATAGCGGTCCTTACAGAACAGCAGACTGTACTGCACTCAGGCCTATGTACCGTAGCACCCTATACCAAGTTACCAGTCCTTATAAGAACTTTTGTGGACCAAGCAGGTTGTGTGTTAGTGATTAGCAGACTGTACGTCAGTCCCTATACCAATGAAGGACTGCTGCAGTATAGGGCAGCGGTCAGCAGTAGTGCACGGCAACCCTATGTATTGTGGACCGATAGCGGTCCTTACAGAACAGCAGACTGTAACGCACTCAGGCCTATGTACCGTAGCACCCTATACCAAGTTACCAGTCCTTATAAGAACTTTTGTGGACCAAGCAGGTTGTGTGTTAGTGATTAGCAGACTGTACGTCAGTCCCTATACCAATGAAGGACTGCTGCAGTATAGGGCAGCGGTCAGCAGTAGTGCACGGCAACCCTATGTATTGTGGACCGATAGCGGTCCTTACAGAACAGCAGACTGTACTGCACTCAGGCCTATGTACCGTAGCACCCTATACCAAGTTACCAGTCCTTATAAGAACTTTTGTGGACCAAGCAGGTTGTGTGTTAGTGTTTAGCAGACTGTGCGTCAGTCCCTATACCGCTGAAGGACTGCTGCAGTATAGGGCAGCGGTCAGCAGTAGTGCACGGCAACCCTATGTATTGTGGACCGATAGCGGTCCTTACAGAACAGCAGACTGTACTGCACTCAGGCCTATGTACCGTAGCACCCTATACCAAGTTACCAGTCCTTATAAGAACTTTTGTGGACCAAGCAGGTTGTGTGTTAGTGATTAGCAGACTGTACGTCAGTCCCTATACCAATGAAGGACTGCTGCAGTATAGGGCAGCGGTCAGCAGTAGTGCACGTCAACCCTATGTATTGTGGACCGATAGCGGTCCTTACAGAACAGCAGACTGTACTGCACTCAGGCCTATGTACCGTAGCACCCTATACCAAGTTACCAGTCCTTATAAGAACTTTTGTGGACCAAGCAGGTTGTGTGTTAGTGATTAGCAGACTGTACGTCAGTCCCTATACCAATGAAGGACTGCTGCAGTATAGGGCAGCGGTCAGCAGTAGTGCACGTCAACCCTATGTATTGTGGACCGATAGCGGTCCTTACAGAACAGCAGACTGTACTGCACTCAGGCCTATGTACCGTAGCACCCTATACCAAGTTACCAGTCCTTATAAAAACTTTTGTGGACCAAGCAGGTTGTGTGTTAGTGATTAGCAGACTGTACGTCAGTCCCTATACCAATGAAGGACTGCTGCAGTATAGGGCAGCGGTCAGCAGTAGTGCACGGCAACCCTATGTATTGTGGACCGATAGCGGTCCTTACAGAACAGCAGACTGTAACGCACTCAGGCCTATGTACCGTAGCACCCTATACCAAGTTACCAGTCCTTATAAGAACTTTTGTGGACCAAGCAGGTTGTGTGTTAGTGATTAGCAGACTGTACGTCAGTCCCTATACCAATGAAGGACTGCTGCAGTATAGGGCAGCGGTCAGCAGTAGTGCACGGCAACCCTATGTATTGTGGACCGATAGCGGTCCTTACAGAACAGCAGACTGTAACGCACTCAGGCCTATGTACCGTAGCACCCTATACCAAGTTACCAGTCCTTATAAGAACTTTTGTGGACCAAGCAGGTTGTGTGTTAGTGATTAGCAGACTGTACGTCAGTCCCTATACCAATGAAGGACTGCTGCAGTATAGGGCAGCGGTCAGCAGTAGTGCACGGCAACCCTATGTATTGTGGACCGATAGCGGTCCTTACAGAACAGCAGACTGTACTGCACTCAGGCCTATGTACCGTAGCACCCTATACCAAGTTACCAGTCCTTATAAGAACTTTTGTGGACCAAGCAGGTTGTGTGTTAGTGTTTAGCAGACTGTGCGTCAGTCCCTATACCGCTGAAGGACTGCTGCAGTATAGGGCAGCGGTCAGCAGTAGTGCACGGCAACCCTATGTATTGTGGACCGATAGCGGTCCTTACAGAACAGCAGACTGTAACGCACTCAGGCCTATGTACCGTAGCACCCTATACCAAGTTACCAGTCCTTATAAGAACTTTTGTGGACCAAGCAGGTTGTGTGTTAGTGATTAGCAGACTGTACGTCAGTCCCTATACCAATGAAGGACTGCTGCAGTATAGGGCAGCGGTCAGCAGTAGTGCACGGCAACCCTATGTATTGTGGACCGATAGCGGTCCTTACAGAACAGCAGACTGTAACGCACTCAGGCCTATGTACCGTAGCACCCTATACCAAGTTACCAGTCCTTATAAGAACTTTTGTGGACCAAGCAGGTTGTGTGTTAGTGATTAGCAGACTGTACGTCAGTCCCTATACCAATGAAGGACTGCTGCAGTATAGGGCAGCGGTCAGCAGTAGTGCACGGCAACCCTATGTATTGTGGACCGATAGCGGTCCTTACAGAACAGCAGACTGTAACGCACTCAGGCCTATGTACCGTAGCACCCTATACCAAGTTACCAGTCCTTATAAGAACTTTTGTGGACCAAGCAGGTTGTGTGTTAGTGATTAGCAGACTGTACGTCAGTCCCTATACCAATGAAGGACTGCTGCAGTATAGGGCAGCGGTCAGCAGTAGTGCACGGCAACCCTATGTATTGTGGACCGATAGCGGTCCTTACAGAACAGCAGACTGTAACGCACTCAGGCCTATGTACCGTAGCACCCTATACCAAGTTACCAGTCCTTATAAGAACTTTTGTGGACCAAGCAGGTTGTGTGTTAGTGATTAGCAGACTGTACGTCAGTCCCTATACCAATGAAGGACTGCTGCAGTATAGGGCAGCGGTCAGCAGTAGTGCACGGCAACCCTATGTATTGTGGACCGATAGCGGTCCTTACAGAACAGCAGACTGTACTGCACTCAGGCCTATGTACCGTAGCACCCTATACCAAGTTACCAGTCCTTATAAGAACTTTTGTGGACCAAGCAGGTTGTGTATTAGTGTTTAGCAGACTGTGCGTCAGTCCCTATACCGCTGAAGGACTGCTGCAGTATAGGGCAGCGGTCAGCAGTAGTGCACGGCAACCCTATCTATTGTGGACCGATAGCGGTCCTTACAGAACAGCAGACTGTACCGCACCCAAGCCTATGTACCGTAGCACCCTAGACAGACCAAGTTACCAGTCCTTATAAGAACTTTTGTGGAACAAGTGAGTTGTGAATGATTAGCAGACTGCAGCAGAAGGGCAGCAGTCAAGTATAATATTCTTTCTATATTTGGAAGAAAGAATATTATACGTGTACAAGCCTATTACCGTACCACTGATACCAGTCCTGAAAAGAACCTTTGTGGAACTAATAGTAACAGCAAGTCTTTAAAATTATCCTCACTGCCTGACACACTGCTTCCTGCCTGTCCCTATACAAATTGGCAAAAAAGAGTAGACTGGAACGATTAGCTGGAACAGCTCTTTTGTGGACCTGATAGTAACAGCTAATGATGATGATGATGATGATGATGAAGAAAGACTAATCTGGCTGAGCTGTCCCTAAAATAGCAGCATACAGCGCTCTGTCCCTTTATCTAAACTGGCAAAAGAAACTCAGGCTGCTGACCTAACACCTATACCAGTCCTGAAAAGAACTTTTGTGTACCAAATAGCTAGCGTTTTCTCTGTCCCTACTCCACACAGGATCCTTTCCCTACAGTGACAGAAGAAAGAATGTAAAATGGCCACCGGATCGGGTGTATTTATAGGTTAGGGGGAATGTCCAAGTGTCCATGAGCTGTCATGTCTCAATTGGTTGTCCTGTAACACATGATAAACGTGTCACGAAAGGTTAAAGTTCTTGTATACATTAAACACGTAAGTCCGCCGGGGCGAACGACGGAAAAAGGCGTTCGAACCCGCGGACGGCGAAAGTCGGAAATTCGCCGCGAAACGACCGCCGGGCGAACCGTTCGGCCATCACTACTGACAGGTGGCGCTGGTGGGCGGCACTTGCGGGCGGCACAGATGGGCACTGGGGATCTGGTGGCACATCACCGTGATTGGGACTGATGTCCATGGCTATACATAAAAAAAAAATGTTGTTACATATTGCGGTTACATTGGCGGTGCAGTTGTACTTTTTTCGGCGAGCGTTTTCTTTTTGAGGTATTTAATCACCACGGGGGGGGTTTTGAATTTTTTGTGCCAAATAAAAAGGACCAACATTTGTGAAAAAAAAAAAAAATATGAAAATAAATAATCACAGACAGTACTAATTGTTTTTGTACAGAGGATATGAACACCAATAGTCTCATGATAGGGAGGTTGCAATAATGACTTGCTTTAAAAAAAATAATTAAATGGGTTTAAAATATTATTAATAAAGAATGGAATAAAATGTATCTTTAATTTCTTTTTAAAAAAAAAAACCTCCAATAAACACAGTTTATATAAAAAAAAAAAAAAAATATATATATATATATATATATATATATATATATATATATATTATTTTTTTTTATTACAAAAGTAAAAAAAAATACACCTTCCAGAGAATGGATTCGATCCATCGACCTCTTGGTTAGGGGGCCATTAGAATTTAGTTTCAAATTTTTCAATTTAGAAAATCAAATGCTAAAAGAAAAGGAAATTTTTAAAAACATTGGTCATCGAATGTACTGAGAATGTTTGTACGAACATTCGTATGAAAAAACCTACTAGCGTATGGCCAGCTTTATGTCCCCAGCGATATAATAACATGCATGTTATAATATAAATGTGTGTATATATTATAGCTCATAAGAAGAGGGAAATAATTATAACTACTGTTATTTGGTGCAATAAAAAATGTGGTTCGCTTCACGTTTATGCGTGTCATCCTTGCGCAGGGCACATGCTAATCTTCTCTGTATCGTTACAATTTGAGTATGCGTCCATAGACCCAATATGGGCCAAGGACAATACACATGTAACCTTATTCAGTATATAAACTGCTCATATAATGAACTGAACACATTAGGGAGAGTATTAAATATCCATATTTTACTTTATATATTCCAAACTAATTCTATAGATGACCTTTTTCCTGATAAATAATGTCTGTGAATTGAAAAGTTGATTTAAGTAAAGGAAATAAGCAGCATAAAGCATATATTGAAGCAAAACACCGTATGCAAATTAGCAGCTGAGCCGCAAAGCATTATGGGAGTGCAGAAGCCACCCACCAACCGTCATTGACTAGCTGCAACTGACACATAAACGCCTTATATATGATCGAAAAGGTTACCATAGCAACCAAGTAGCAGAGTGGCACAGCGGAAGCGTGCCGGGCCCATAACCTAGAGGTCGATGGATCGAAACCATCCTCCGCTAGGTATATATATTTTTTTTTTTTTACTTTTCTAATTATTATTATTTTTTTAATATAAACTGTGTTTATTGGAGGCTTTTTTTTTAAAATACATTAAAGATACATTTTATTCCATTCTTTTTTTAATAATATTTTAAACCCATTTAATTGATTTTTTTAAGCAAGTCATTATTGCAACCTCCCTATCATGAGACTATTGGTGTTCATATCCTCTGTACAAAAACAATTAGTACTGTCTGTGATTATTTATTTTCATTTATTTTTATTTTTTTTCAGAAATGTTGGTCCTTTTCATTTGGCACAATAAATTTAACCCCCCCCCCCCCCCCCCCGTGGTGATTAAATACCACAAAAAGAACGCTCGCTGAAAAAAGTACAACTGCACCGCCAATGTAACCGCAATATGTAAGGAGGGGCCGGCAGGGAGCAGCGCACAGTTAGCTGTGTTATTATCGGCATCGTGGCATGTATTTCAGCCGTTGCAAGTGGCAATTACTTTTGTAATTAAAAAAATTTAAACAGGGGGACACTCACACAGGAGGACACGCACACAGGAGGACACTCACACAGGGGGACACTCACACAGGGGGACACTCACACAGGGGGACACTCACACAGCACAGGGGGACACTCACACAGCACAGGAGGACACTCACACAGGGGGACACTCACACAGGGGGACACGCACACAGGAGGACACTCACACAGGGGGACACGCACACAGGGGGACACTCACACAGGGGGACACGCACACAGGAGGACACACACACAGGGGGACACTCACACAGCACAGGAGGACACTGTGGGGTGGGGGGACCCGGGGCCCTTACATCTGTACACTCCCCCCCATCACGTGTGGTGGCCCTGATGTCTCAGCTTCACTCACCGAGTCATCGGATGCCGATAATAGTACTTCTAACAGCGCGCTGCTCCCCCCCGCCCCTCCATTCTTCTCGTCCTACCTAGGTGATGTCACGATGCATACAGCACCTGGGATGAACGGGAGGGAAGGAGGGGCCGGCGGGGAGCAGCGCACAGTTAGCTGTGTTATTATCGGCATCGCGGCATGTATTTGAGCCGCTGCAAGTGGCCTCTCATGTGGTCGAGTCCGGGCCCCTAATGGCCTCGGGCCCTCGGGCGGCGCCCAAGTGACCGACTGGTCAGTCTGCCCCTGCCTGTATCATGTCTGCAGTCTCTGATCATCTTCTGTACCGTGTCTGCAGTCTCTGGTCATCTCTTGCAGTATGTCTGCAGTCTCTGACCATCTCCTGTACCATGCCTGCAGTCTCTGACCATCTCCTGTACCATGACTGCAGTCTCTGACCATCTCCTGTACCATGACTGCAGTCTCTGACCATCTCCTGTACCATGACTGCAGTCTCTGACCATCTCCTGTACTATTTCTGCAGTCTCTGACCATCTCCTGTACCATGTCTGCAGTCTCTGACCATCTCCTGTACCATGTCTGCAGTCTCTGACCATCTCCTGTACTATTTCTGCAGTCTCTGATCATCTCTTGCAGTATGTCTGCAGTCTCTGACCATCTCCTGTACCATGTCTGCAGTCTCTGACCATCTCCTGTACCATGTCTGCAGTCTCTGACCATCTCCTGTACCATGTCTGCAGTCTCTGACCATCTCTTGCAGTATGTCTGCAGTCTCTGACCATCTCCTGTACCATGTCTGCAGTCTCTGACCATCTCCTGTACCATGTCTGCAGTCTCTGACCATCTCCTGTACTATGTCTGCAGTCTCTGACCATCTCCTGTACCATGTCTGCAGTCTCTGACCATCTCCTGTACCATGTCTGCAGTCTCTGACCATCTCCTGTACCATGTCTGCAGTCTCTGACCATCTCCTGTACCATGTCTGCAGTCTCTGACCATCTCCTGTACTATTTCTGCAGTCTCTGATCATCTCCTATATCATGTCTGCAGTCTCTGATCATCTCCTGTACTATTTCTGCAGTCTCTGACCATCTCATGTACTATGTCTGCAGTCTCTGATCATCTCCTGTACTATGTCTGCAGTCTCTGATCATCTCTTATCTCCTGTACTCTTGTCACGGCTATACTAAAAAATAAAAAAACTAGTTATATATCGCGGTTAGATTGGCGGTGCAGTTGTACTTTTTCGGCGAGCGCTTTCTTTTTGTGCTATTTAACCCCTTGCTTACTGGCCACTTATGGTCCCCTCCTGCCCCGACCAATTTTCAGCTTTCGCCGCTGACGCACTTTCAATGTCAATGACGCGGTCATACAACACTCTACCCAAATTACATTTTTATCATTTTTTTCCCACATAAATAGAGACTTCTTTTGGTGATATTTAATCACAGTTGGGGTTTTTCTTTTTTTTGCTAAACAAACAAAGAAATATGGAAAATTCTGAAGAAAAAAAAAAATCATGTTTAATAGTTTGTTATACAATTTTGCAAACAGGTAATTTTTCTGCTTCTTTGATATGCACTGACAGGTGGCGCTGGTGGGCGGCACTTGCGGGCGGCACAGATGGGCACTGGGGATCTGGTGGCACATCACCGTGATTGGGACTGATGTCCATGGCTATACATAAAAAAAAAATGTTGTTACATATTGCGGTTACATTGGCGGTGCAGTTGTACTTTTTTCGGCGAGCGTTTTCTTTTTGAGGTATTTAATCACCACGGGGGGGGGTTTGAATTTTTTGTGCCAAATAAAAAGGACCAACATTTGTGAAAAAAAAAAAAAATATGAAAATAAATAATCACAGACAGTACTAATTGTTTTTGTACAGAGGATATGAACACCAATAGTCTCATGATAGGGAGGTTGCAATAATGACTTGCTTTAAAAAAAATAATTAAATGGGTTTAAAATATTATTAATAAAGAATGGAATAAAATGTATCTTTAATTTCTTTTTAAAAAAAAAAACCTCCAATAAACACAGTTTATATAAAAAAAAAAAAAAATAAAAAATATATATATATATATATATATATATATATATATATATTTTTTTTTATTACAAAAGTAAAAAAAAATACACCTTCCAGAGAATGGATTCGATCCATCGACCTCTTGGTTAGGGGGCCATTAGAATTTAGTTTCAAATTTTTCAATTTAGAAAATTAAATGCTAAAAGAAAAGGAAATTTTTAAAAACATTGGTCATCGAATGTACTGAGAATGTTTGTACGAACATTCGTATGAAAAAACCTACTAGCGTATGGCCAGCTTTATGTCCCCAGCGATATAATAACATGCATGTTATAATATAAATGTGTGTATATATTATAGCTCATAAGAAGAGGGAAATAATTATAACTACTGTTATTTGGTGCAATAAAAAATGTGGTTCGCTTCACGTTTATGCGTGTCATCCTTGCGCAGGGCACATGCTAATCTTCTCTGTATCGTTACAATTTGAGTATGCGTCCATAGACCCAATATGGGCCAAGGACAATACACATGTAACCTTATTCAGTATATAAACTGCTCATATAATGAACTGAACACATTAGGGAGAGTATTAAATATCCATATTTTACTTTATATATTCCAAACTAATTCTATAGATGACCTTTTTCCTGATAAATAATGTCTGTGAATTGAAAAGTTGATTTAAGTAAAGGAAATAAGCAGCATAAAGCATATATTGAAGCAAAACACCGTATATATTGACTAGCTGCAACTGACACATAAACGCCTTATATATGATCGAAAAGGTTACCATAGCAACCAAGTAGCAGAGTGGCACAGCGGAAGCGTGCCGGGCCCATAACCTAGAGGTCGATGGATCGAAACCATCCTCCGCTAGGTATATATATATTTTTTTTTTTACTTTTCTAATTATTATTATTTTTTTAATATAAACTGTGTTTATTGGAGGCTTTTTTTTTAAAATACATTAAAGATACATTTTATTCCATTCTTTTTTTAATAATATTTTAAACCCATTTAATTAATTTTTTTAAGCAAGTCATTATTGCAACCTCCCTATCATGAGACTATTGGTGTTCATATCCTCTGTACAAAAACAATTAGTACTGTCTGTGATTATTTATTTTCATTTATTTTTATTTTTTTTCAGAAATGTTGGTCCTTTTCATTTGGCACAATAAATTTAAACCCCCCCCCCCCCCCCCCCCCGTGGTGATTAAATACCACAAAAAGAACGCTCGCTGAAAAAAGTACAACTGCACCGCCAATGTAACCGCAATATGTAAGGAGGGGCCGGCAGGGAGCAGCGCACAGTTAGCTGTGTTATTATCGGCATCGTGGCATGTATTTCAGCCGTTGCAAGTGGCAATTACTTTTGTAATTAAAAAAATTTAAACAGGGGGACACTCACACAGGAGGACACGCACACAGGAGGACACTCACACAGGGGGACACTCACACAGGGGGACACTCACACAGGGGGACACTCACACAGCACAGGGGGACACTCACACAGCACAGGAGGACACTCACACAGGGGGACACTCACACAGGGGGACACGCACACAGGAGGACACTCACACAGGGGGACACGCACACAGGGGGACACTCACACAGGGGGACACGCACACAGGAGGACACACACACAGGGGGACACTCACACAGCACAGGAGGACACTGTGGGGTGGGGGGACCCGGGGCCCTTACATCTGTACACTCCCCCCCATCACGTGTGGTGGCCCTGATGTCTCAGCTTCACTCACCGAGTCATCGGATGCCGATAATAGTACTTCTAACAGCGCGCTGCTCCCCCCCGCCCCTCCATTCTTCTCGTCCTACCTAGGTGATGTCACGATGCATACAGCACCTGGGATGAACGGGAGGGAAGGAGGGGCCGGCGGGGAGCAGCGCACAGTTAGCTGTGTTATTATCGGCATCGCGGCATGTATTTGAGCCGCTGCAAGTGGCCTCTCATGTGGTCGAGTCCGGGCCCCTAATGGCCTCGGGCCCTCGGGCGGCGCCCAAGTGACCGACTGGTCAGTCTGCCCCTGCCTGTATCATGTCTGCAGTCTCTGATCATCTTCTGTACCGTGTCTGCAGTCTCTGGTCATCTCTTGCAGTATGTCTGCAGTCTCTGACCATCTCCTGTACCATGCCTGCAGTCTCTGACCATCTCCTGTACCATGACTGCAGTCTCTGACCATCTCCTGTACCATGACTGCAGTCTCTGACCATCTCCTGTACCATGACTGCAGTCTCTGACCATCTCCTGTACTATTTCTGCAGTCTCTGACCATCTCCTGTACCATGTCTGCAGTCTCTGACCATCTCCTGTACCATGTCTGCAGTCTCTGACCATCTCCTGTACTATTTCTGCAGTCTCTGATCATCTCTTGCAGTATGTCTGCAGTCTCTGACCATCTCCTGTACCATGTCTGCAGTCTCTGACCATCTCCTGTACCATGTCTGCAGTCTCTGACCATCTCCTGTACCATGTCTGCAGTCTCTGACCATCTCTTGCAGTATGTCTGCAGTCTCTGACCATCTCCTGTACCATGTCTGCAGTCTCTGACCATCTCCTGTACCATGTCTGCAGTCTCTGACCATCTCCTGTACTATGTCTGCAGTCTCTGACCATCTCCTGTACCATGTCTGCAGTCTCTGACCATCTCCTGTACCATGTCTGCAGTCTCTGACCATCTCCTGTACCATGTCTGCAGTCTCTGACCATCTCCTGTACCATGTCTGCAGTCTCTGACCATCTCCTGTACTATTTCTGCAGTCTCTGATCATCTCCTATATCATGTCTGCAGTCTCTGATCATCTCCTGTACTATTTCTGCAGTCTCTGACCATCTCATGTACTATGTCTGCAGTCTCTGATCATCTCCTGTACTATGTCTGCAGTCTCTGATCATCTCTTATCTCCTGTACTCTTGTCACGGCTATACTAAAAAATAAAAAAACTAGTTATATATCGCGGTTAGATTGGCGGTGCAGTTGTACTTTTTCGGCGAGCGCTTTCTTTTTGTGCTATTTAACCCCTTGCTTACTGGCCACTTATGGTCCCCTCCTGCCCCGACCAATTTTCAGCTTTCGCCGCTGACGCACTTTCAATGTCAATGACGCGGTCATACAACACTCTACCCAAATTACATTTTTATCATTTTTTTCCCACATAAATAGAGACTTCTTTTGGTGATATTTAATCACAGTTGGGGTTTTTCTTTTTTTTGCTAAACAAACAAAGAAATATGGAAAATTCTGAAGAAAAAAAAAAATCATGTTTAATAGTTTGTTATACAATTTTGCAAACAGGTAATTTTTCTGCTTCTTTGATATGCACTGACAGGTGGCGCTGGTGGGCGGCACTTGCGGGCGGCACAGATGGGCACTGGGGATCTGGTGGCACATCACCGTGATTGGGACTGATGTCCATGGCTATACATAAAAAAAAAATGTTGTTACATATTGCGGTTACATTGGCGGTGCAGTTGTACTTTTTTCGGCGAGCGTTTTCTTTTTGAGGTATTTAATCACCACGGGGGGGGGGTTTGAATTTTTTGTGCCAAATAAAAAGGACCAACATTTGTGAAAAAAAAAAAAAATATGAAAATAAATAATCACAGACAGTACTAATTGTTTTTGTACAGAGGATATGAACACCAATAGTCTCATGATAGGGAGGTTGCAATAATGACTTGCTTTAAAAAAAATAATTAAATGGGTTTAAAATATTATTAATAAAGAATGGAATAAAATGTATCTTTAATTTCTTTTTAAAAAAAAAAACCTCCAATAAACACAGTTTATATAAAAAAAAAAAAAAAAAAAAATATATATATATATATATATATATATATATATATATTATTTTTTTTTATTACAAAAGTAAAAAAAAATACACCTTCCAGAGAATGGATTCGATCCATCGACCTCTTGGTTAGGGGGCCATTAGAATTTAGTTTCAAATTTTTCAATTTAGAAAATTAAATGCTAAAAGAAAAGGAAATTTTTAAAAACATTGGTCATCGAATGTACTGAGAATGTTTGTACGAACATTCGTATGAAAAAACCTACTAGCGTATGGCCAGCTTTATGTCCCCAGCGATATAATAACATGCATGTTATAATATAAATGTGTGTATATATTATAGCTCATAAGAAGAGGGAAATAATTATAACTACTGTTATTTGGTGCAATAAAAAATGTGGTTCGCTTCACGTTTATGCGTGTCATCCTTGCGCAGGGCACATGCTAATCTTCTCTGTATCGTTACAATTTGAGTATGCGTCCATAGACCCAATATGGGCCAAGGACAATACACATGTAACCTTATTCAGTATATAAACTGCTCATATAATGAACTGAACACATTAGGGAGAGTATTAAATATCCATATTTTACTTTATATATTCCAAACTAATTCTATAGATGACCTTTTTCCTGATAAATAATGTCTGTGAATTGAAAAGTTGATTTAAGTAAAGGAAATAAGCAGCATAAAGCATATATTGAAGCAAAACACCGTATATATTGACTAGCTGCAACTGACACATAAACGCCTTATATATGATCGAAAAGGTTACCATAGCAACCAAGTAGCAGAGTGGCACAGCGGAAGCGTGCCGGGCCCATAACCTAGAGGTCGATGGATCGAAACCATCCTCCGCTAGGTATATATATATTTTTTTTTTTACTTTTCTAATTATTATTATTTTTTTAATATAAACTGTGTTTATTGGAGGCTTTTTTTTTAAAATACATTAAAGATACATTTTATTCCATTCTTTTTTTAATAATATTTTAAACCCATTTAATTAATTTTTTTAAGCAAGTCATTATTGCAACCTCCCTATCATGAGACTATTGGTGTTCATATCCTCTGTACAAAAACAATTAGTACTGTCTGTGATTATTTATTTTCATTTATTTTTATTTTTTTTCAGAAATGTTGGTCCTTTTCATTTGGCACAATAAATTTAAACCCCCCCCCCCCCCCCCCGTGGTGATTAAATACCACAAAAAGAACGCTCGCTGAAAAAAGTACAACTGCACCGCCAATGTAACCGCAATATGTAAGGAGGGGCCGGCAGGGAGCAGCGCACAGTTAGCTGTGTTATTATCGGCATCGTGGCATGTATTTCAGCCGTTGCAAGTGGCAATTACTTTTGTAATTAAAAAAATTTAAACAGGGGGACACTCACACAGGAGGACACGCACACAGGAGGACACTCACACAGGGGGACACTCACACAGGGGGACACTCACACAGGGGGACACTCACACAGCACAGGGGGACACTCACACAGCACAGGAGGACACTCACACAGGGGGACACTCACACAGGGGGACACGCACACAGGAGGACACTCACACAGGGGGACACGCACACAGGGGGACACTCACACAGGGGGACACGCACACAGGAGGACACACACACAGGGGGACACTCACACAGCACAGGAGGACACTGTGGGGTGGGGGGACCCGGGGCCCTTACATCTGTACACTCCCCCCCATCACGTGTGGTGGCCCTGATGTCTCAGCTTCACTCACCGAGTCATCGGATGCCGATAATAGTACTTCTAACAGCGCGCTGCTCCCCCCCGCCCCTCCATTCTTCTCGTCCGTCCTAGGTGATGTCACGATGCATACAGCACCTGGGATGAACGGGAGGGAAGGAGGGGCCGGCGGGGAGCAGCGCACAGTTAGCTGTGTTATTATCGGCATCGCGGCATGTATTTGAGCCGCTGCAAGTGGCCTCTCATGTGGTCGAGTCCGGGCCCCTAATGGCCTCGGGCCCTCGGGCGGCGCCCAAGTGACCGACTGGTCAGTCTGCCCCTGCCTGTATCATGTCTGCAGTCTCTGATCATCTTCTGTACCGTGTCTGCAGTCTCTGGTCATCTCTTGCAGTATGTCTGCAGTCTCTGACCATCTCCTGTACCATGCCTGCAGTCTCTGACCATCTCCTGTACCATGACTGCAGTCTCTGACCATCTCCTGTACCATGACTGCAGTCTCTGACCATCTCCTGTACCATGACTGCAGTCTCTGACCATCTCCTGTACTATTTCTGCAGTCTCTGACCATCTCCTGTACCATGTCTGCAGTCTCTGACCATCTCCTGTACCATGTCTGCAGTCTCTGACCATCTCCTGTACTATTTCTGCAGTCTCTGATCATCTCTTGCAGTATGTCTGCAGTCTCTGACCATCTCCTGTACCATGTCTGCAGTCTCTGACCATCTCCTGTACCATGTCTGCAGTCTCTGACCATCTCCTGTACCATGTCTGCAGTCTCTGACCATCTCTTGCAGTATGTCTGCAGTCTCTGACCATCTCCTGTACCATGTCTGCAGTCTCTGACCATCTCCTGTACCATGTCTGCAGTCTCTGACCATCTCCTGTACTATGTCTGCAGTCTCTGACCATCTCCTGTACCATGTCTGCAGTCTCTGACCATCTCCTGTACCATGTCTGCAGTCTCTGACCATCTCCTGTACCATGTCTGCAGTCTCTGACCATCTCCTGTACTATTTCTGCAGTCTCTGATCATCTCCTATATCATGTCTGCAGTCTCTGATCATCTCCTGTACTATTTCTGCAGTCTCTGACCATCTCATGTACTATGTCTGCAGTCTCTGATCATCTCCTGTACTATGTCTGCAGTCTCTGATCATCTCTTATCTCCTGTACTCTTGTCACGGCTATACTAAAAAATAAAAAAACTAGTTATATATCGCGGTTAGATTGGCGGTGCAGTTGTACTTTTTCGGCGAGCGCTTTCTTTTTGTGCTATTTAACCCCTTGCTTACTGGCCACTTATGGCCCCCTCCTGCCCCGACCAATTTTCAGCTTTCGCCGCTGACGCACTTTCAATGTCAATGACGCGGTCATACAACACTCTACCCAAATTACATTTTTATCATTTTTTTCCCACATAAATAGAGACTTCTTTTGGTGATATTTAATCACAGTTGGGGTTTTTCTTTTTTTTGCTAAACAAACAAAGAAATATGGAAAATTCTGAAGAAAAAAAAAAATCATGTTTAATAGTTTGTTATACAATTTTGCAAACAGGTAATTTTTCTGCTTCTTTGATATGCACTGACAGGTGGCGCTGGTGGGCGGCACTTGCGGGCGGCACAGATGGGCACTGGGGATCTGGTGGCACATCACCGTGATTGGGACTGATGTCCATGGCTATACATAAAAAAAAAATGTTGTTACATATTGCGGTTACATTGGCGGTGCAGTTGTACTTTTTTCGGCGAGCGTTTTCTTTTTGAGGTATTTAATCACCACGGGGGGGGTTTTGAATTTTTTGTGCCAAATAAAAAGGACCAACATTTGTGAAAAAAAAAAAAAATATGAAAATAAATAATCACAGACAGTACTAATTGTTTTTGTACAGAGGATATGAACACCAATAGTCTCATGATAGGGAGGTTGCAATAATGACTTGCTTTAAAAAAAATAATTAAATGGGTTTAAAATATTATTAATAAAGAATGGAATAAAATGTATCTTTAATTTCTTTTTAAAAAAAAAAACCTCCAATAAACACAGTTTATATAAAAAAAAAAAAAAAATATATATATATATATATATATATATATATATATATATATATATATATATATATATATATTATTTTTTTTTATTACAAAAGTAAAAAAAAATACACCTTCCAGAGAATGGATTCGATCCATCGACCTCTTGGTTAGGGGGCCATTAGAATTTAGTTTCAAATTTTTCAATTTAGAAAATCAAATGCTAAAAGAAAAGGAAATTTTTAAAAACATTGGTCATCGAATGTACTGAGAATGTTTGTACGAACATTCGTATGAAAAAACCTACTAGCGTATGGCCAGCTTTATGTCCCCAGCGATATAATAACATGCATGTTATAATATAAATGTGTGTATATATTATAGCTCATAAGAAGAGGGAAATAATTATAACTACTGTTATTTGGTGCAATAAAAAATGTGGTTCGCTTCACGTTTATGCGTGTCATCCTTGCGCAGGGCACATGCTAATCTTCTCTGTATCGTTACAATTTGAGTATGCGTCCATAGACCCAATATGGGCCAAGGACAATACACATGTAACCTTATTCAGTATATAAACTGCTCATATAATGAACTGAACACATTAGGGAGAGTATTAAATATCCATATTTTACTTTATATATTCCAAACTAATTCTATAGATGACCTTTTTCCTGATAAATAATGTCTGTGAATTGAAAAGTTGATTTAAGTAAAGGAAATAAGCAGCATAAAGCATATATTGAAGCAAAACATCGTATGCAAATTAGCAGCTGAGCCGCAAAGCATTATGGGAGTGCAGAAGCCACCCACCAACCGTCATTGACTAGCTGCAACTGACACATAAACGCCTTATATATGATCGAAAAGGTTACCATAGCAACCAAGTAGCAGAGTGGCACAGCGGAAGCGTGCCGGGCCCATAACCTAGAGGTCGATGGATCGAAACCATCCTCCGCAAGGTATATATATTTTTTTTTTTTTTTACTTTTCTAATTATTATTATTTTTTTAATATAAACTGTGTTTATTGGAGGCTTTTTTTTTAAAATACATTAAAGATACATTTTATTCCATTCTTTTTTTAATAATATTTTAAACCCATTTAATTAATTTTTTTAAGCAAGTCATTATTGCAACCTCCCTATCATGAGACTATTGGTGTTCATATCCTCTGTACAAAAACAATTAGTACTGTCTGTGATTATTTATTTTCATTTATTTTTATTTTTTTTCAGAAATGTTGGTCCTTTTCTTTTGGCACAATAAATTTAAACCCCCCCCCCCCGTGGTGATTAAATACCACAAAAAGAACGCTCGCTGAAAAAAGTACAACTGCACCGCCAATGTAACCGCAATATGTAAGGAGGGGCCGGCAGGGAGCAGCGCACAGTTAGCTGTGTTATTATCGGCATCGTGGCATGTATTTCAGCCGTTGCAAGTGGCAATTACTTTTGTAATTAAAAAAATTTAAACAGGGGGACACTCACACAGGAGGACACGCACACAGGAGGACACTCACACAGGGGGACACTCACACAGGGGGACACTCACACAGGGGGACACTCACACAGCACAGGGGGACACTCACACAGCACAGGAGGACACTCACACAGGGGGACACTCACACAGGGGGACACGCACACAGGAGGACACTCACACAGGGGGACACGCACACAGGGGGACACTCACACAGGGGGACACGCACACAGGAGGACACACACACAGGGGGACACTCACACAGCACAGGAGGACACTGTGGGGTGGGGGGACCCGGGGCCCTTACATCTGTACACTCCCCCCCATCACGTGTGGTGGCCCTGATGTCTCAGCTTCACTCACCGAGTCATCGGATGCCGATAATAGTACTTCTAACAGCGCGCTGCTCCCCCCCGCCCCTCCATTCTTCTCGTCCGTCCTAGGTGATGTCACGATGCATACAGCACCTGGGATGAACGGGAGGGAAGGAGGGGCCGGCGGGGAGCAGCGCACAGTTAGCTGTGTTATTATCGGCATCGCGGCATGTATTTGAGCCGCTGTAAGTGGCCTCTCATGTGGTCGAGTCCGGGCCCCTAATGGCCTCGGGCCCTCGGGCGGCGCCCAAGTGACCGACTGGTCAGTCTGCCCCTGCCTGTATCATGTCTGCAGTCTCTGATCATCTTCTGTACCGTGTCTGCAGTCTCTGGTCATCTCTTGCAGTATGTCTGCAGTCTCTGACCATCTCCTGTACCATGCCTGCAGTCTCTGACCATCTCCTGTACCATGACTGCAGTCTCTGACCATCTCCTGTACCATGTCTGCAGTCTCTGACCATCTCCTGTACCATGTCTGCAGTCTCTGACCATCTCCTGTACTATTTCTGCAGTCTCTGATCATCTCCTATATCATGTCTGCAGTCTCTGATCATCTCCTGTACTATTTCTGCAGTCTCTGACCATCTCATGTACTATGTCTGCAGTCTCTGATCATCTCCTGTACTATGTCTGCAGTCTCTGATCATCTCTTATCTCCTGTACTCTTGTCACGGCTATACTAAAAAATAAAAAAACTAGTTATATATCGCGGTTAGATTGGCGGTGCAGTTGTACTTTTTCGGCGAGCGCTTTCTTTTTGTGCTATTTAACCCCTTGCTTACTGGCCACTTATGGCCCCCTCCTGCCCCGACCAATTTTCAGCTTTCGCCGCTGACGCACTTTCAATGTCAATGACGCGGTCATACAACACTCTACCCAAATTACATTTTTATCATTTTTTTCCCACATAAATAGAGACTTCTTTTGGTGATATTTAATCACAGTTGGGGTTTTTCTTTTTTTTGCTAAACAAACAAAGAAATATGGAAAATTCTGAAGAAAAAAAAAAATCATGTTTAATAGTTTGTTATACAATTTTGCAAACAGGTAATTTTTCTGCTTCTTTGATATGCACTGACAGGTGGCGCTGGTGGGCGGCACTTGCGGGCGGCACAGATGGGCACTGGGGATCTGGTGGCACATCACCGTGATTGGGACTGATGTCCATGGCTATACATAAAAAAAAAATGTTGTTACATATTGCGGTTACATTGGCGGTGCAGTTGTACTTTTTTCGGCGAGCGTTTTCTTTTTGAGGTATTTAATCACCACGGGGGGGGGTTTTGAATTTTTTGTGCCAAATAAAAAGGACCAACATTTGTGAAAAAAAAAAAAAATATGAAAATAAATAATCACAGACAGTACTAATTGTTTTTGTACAGAGGATATGAACACCAATAGTCTCATGATAGGGAGGTTGCAATAATGACTTGCTTTAAAAAAAATAATTAAATGGGTTTAAAATATTATTAATAAAGAATGGAATAAAATGTATCTTTAATTTCTTTTTAAAAAAAAAAACCTCCAATAAACACAGTTTATATAAAAAAAAAAAAAAAAAAATATATATATATATATATATATATATATATATATATATATATATATATATATATATATATTATTTTTTTTTATTACAAAAGTAAAAAAAAATACACCTTCCAGAGAATGGATTCGATCCATCGACCTCTTGGTTAGGGGGCCATTAGAATTTAGTTTCAAATTTTTCAATTTAGAAAATCAAATGCTAAAAGAAAAGGAAATTTTTAAAAACATTGGTCATCGAATGTACTGAGAATGTTTGTACGAACATTCGTATGAAAAAACCTACTAGCGTATGGCCAGCTTTATGTCCCCAGCGATATAATAACATGCATGTTATAATATAAATGTGTGTATATATTATAGCTCATAAGAAGAGGGAAATAATTATAACTACTGTTATTTGGTGCAATAAAAAATGTGGTTCGCTTCACGTTTATGCGTGTCATCCTTGCGCAGGGCACATGCTAATCTTCTCTGTATCGTTACAATTTGAGTATGCGTCCATAGACCCAATATGGGCCAAGGACAATACACATGTAACCTTATTCAGTATATAAACTGCTCATATAATGAACTGAACACATTAGGGAGAGTATTAAATATCCATATTTTACTTTATATATTCCAAACTAATTCTATAGATGACCTTTTTCCTGATAAATAATGTCTGTGAATTGAAAAGTTGATTTAAGTAAAGGAAATAAGCAGCATAAAGCATATATTGAAGCAAAACACCGTATGCAAATTAGCAGCTGAGCCGCAAAGCATTATGGGAGTGCAGAAGCCACCCACCAACCGTCATTGACTAGCTGCAACTGACACATAAACGCCTTATATATGATCGAAAAGGTTACCATAGCAACCAAGTAGCAGAGTGGCACAGCGGAAGCGTGCCGGGCCCATAACCTAGAGGTCGATGGATCGAAACCATCCTCCGCAAGGTATATATATATTTTTTTTTTTTTACTTTTCTAATTATTATTATTTTTTTAATATAAACTGTGTTTATTGGAGGCTTTTTTTTTAAAATACATTAAAGATACATTTTATTCCATTCTTTTTTTAATAATATTTTAAACCCATTTAATTAATTTTTTTAAGCAAGTCATTATTGCAACCTCCCTATCATGAGACTATTGGTGTTCATATCCTCTGTACAAAAACAATTAGTACTGTCTGTGATTATTTATTTTCATTTATTTTTATTTTTTTTCAGAAATGTTGGTCCTTTTCATTTGGCACAATAAATTTAAACCCCCCCCCCCCCCCCCCCGTGGTGATTAAATACCACAAAAAGAACGCTCGCTGAAAAAAGTACAACTGCACCGCCAATGTAACCGCAATATGTAAGGAGGGGCCGGCAGGGAGCAGCGCACAGTTAGCTGTGTTATTATCGGCATCGTGGCATGTATTTCAGCCGTTGCAAGTGGCAATTACTTTTGTAATTAAAAAAATTTAAACAGGGGGACACTCACACAGGAGGACACGCACACAGGAGGACACTCACACAGGGGGACACTCACACAGGGGGACACTCACACAGGGGGACACTCACACAGCACAGGGGGACACTCACACAGCACAGGAGGACACTCACACAGGGGGACACTCACACAGGGGGACACGCACACAGGAGGACACTCACACAGGGGGACACGCACACAGGGGGACACTCACACAGGGGGACACGCACACAGGAGGACACACACACAGGGGGACACTCACACAGCACAGGAGGACACTGTGGGGTGGGGGGACCCGGGGCCCTTACATCTGTACACTCCCCCCCATCACGTGTGGTGGCCCTGATGTCTCAGCTTCACTCACCGAGTCATCGGATGCCGATAATAGTACTTCTAACAGCGCGCTGCTCCCCCCCGCCCCTCCATTCTTCTCGTCCGTCCTAGGTGATGTCACGATGCATACAGCACCTGGGATGAACGGGAGGGAAGGAGGGGCCGGCGGGGAGCAGCGCACAGTTAGCTGTGTTATTATCGGCATCGCGGCATGTATTTGAGCCGCTGCAAGTGGCCTCTCATGTGGTCGAGTCCGGGCCCCTAATGGCCTCGGGCCCTCGGGCGGCGCCCAAGTGACCGACTGGTCAGTCTGCCCCTGCCTGTATCATGTCTGCAGTCTCTGATCATCTTCTGTACCGTGTCTGCAGTCTCTGGTCATCTCTTGCAGTATGTCTGCAGTCTCTGACCATCTCCTGTACCATGCCTGCAGTCTCTGACCATCTCCTGTACCATGACTGCAGTCTCTGACCATCTCCTGTACCATGACTGCAGTCTCTGACCATCTCCTGTACCATGACTGCAGTCTCTGACCATCTCCTGTACTATTTCTGCAGTCTCTGACCATCTCCTGTACCATGTCTGCAGTCTCTGACCATCTCCTGTACCATGTCTGCAGTCTCTGACCATCTCCTGTACTATTTCTGCAGTCTCTGATCATCTCTTGCAGTATGTCTGCAGTCTCTGACCATCTCCTGTACCATGTCTGCAGTCTCTGACCATCTCCTGTACCATGTCTGCAGTCTCTGACCATCTCCTGTACTATGTCTGCAGTCTCTGACCATCTCCTGTACCATGTCTGCAGTCTCTGACCATCTCCTGTACCATGTCTGCAGTCTCTGACCATCTCCTGTACCATGTCTGCAGTCTCTGACCATCTCCTGTACCATGTCTGCAGTCTCTGACCGTCTCCTGTACTATTTCTGCAGTCTCTGATCATCTCCTATATCATGTCTGCAGTCTCTGATCATCTCCTGTACTATTTCTGCAGTCTCTGACCATCTCATGTACTATGTCTGCAGTCTCTGATCATCTCCTGTACTATGTCTGCAGTCTCTGATCATCTCTTATCTCCTGTACTCTTGTCACGGCTATACTAAAAAATAAAAAAACTAGTTATATATCGCGGTTAGATTGGCGGTGCAGTTGTACTTTTTCGGCGAGCGCTTTCTTTTTGTGCTATTTAACCCCTTGCTTACTGGCCACTTATGGCCCCCTCCTGCCCCGACCAATTTTCAGCTTTCGCCGCTGACGCACTTTCAATGTCAATGACGCGGTCATACAACACTCTACCCAAATTACATTTTTATCATTTTTTTCCCACATAAATAGAGACTTCTTTTGGTGATATTTAATCACAGTTGGGGTTTTTCTTTTTTTTGCTAAACAAACAAAGAAATATGGAAAATTCTGAAGAAAAAAAAAAATCATGTTTAATAGTTTGTTATACAATTTTGCAAACAGGTAATTTTTCTGCTTCTTTGATATGCACTGACAGGTGGCGCTGGTGGGCGGCACTTGCGGGCGGCACAGATGGGCACTGGGGATCTGGTGGCACATCACCGTGATTGGGACTGATGTCCATGGCTATACATAAAAAAAAAATGTTGTTACATATTGCGGTTACATTGGCGGTGCAGTTGTACTTTTTTCGGCGAGCGTTTTCTTTTTGAGGTATTTAATCACCACGGGGGGGGTTTTGAATTTTTTGTGCCAAATAAAAAGGACCAACATTTGTGAAAAAAAAAAAAAATATGAAAATAAATAATCACAGACAGTACTAATTGTTTTTGTACAGAGGATATGAACACCAATAGTCTCATGATAGGGAGGTTGCAATAATGACTTGCTTTAAAAAAAATAATTAAATGGGTTTAAAATATTATTAATAAAGAATGGAATAAAATGTATCTTTAATTTCTTTTTAAAAAAAAAAACCTCCAATAAACACAGTTTATATAAAAAAAAAAAAAAAATATATATATATATATATATATATATATATATATATATATATATATATTATTTTTTTTTATTACAAAAGTAAAAAAAAATACACCTTCCAGAGAATGGATTCGATCCATCGACCTCTTGGTTAGGGGGCCATTAGAATTTAGTTTCAAATTTTTCAATTTAGAAAATCAAATGCTAAAAGAAAAGGAAATTTTTAAAAACATTGGTCATCGAATGTACTGAGAATGTTTGTACGAACATTCGTATGAAAAAACCTACTAGCGTATGGCCAGCTTTATGTCCCCAGCGATATAATAACATGCATGTTATAATATAAATGTGTGTATATATTATAGCTCATAAGAAGAGGGAAATAATTATAACTACTGTTATTTGGTGCAATAAAAAATGTGGTTCGCTTCACGTTTATGCGTGTCATCCTTGCGCAGGGCACATGCTAATCTTCTCTGTATCGTTACAATTTGAGTATGCGTCCATAGACCCAATATGGGCCAAGGACAATACACATGTAACCTTATTCAGTATATAAACTGCTCATATAATGAACTGAACACATTAGGGAGAGTATTAAATATCCATATTTTACTTTATATATTCCAAACTAATTCTATAGATGACCTTTTTCCTGATAAATAATGTCTGTGAATTGAAAAGTTGATTTAAGTAAAGGAAATAAGCAGCATAAAGCATATATTGAAGCAAAACACCGTATGCAAATTAGCAGCTGAGCCGCAAAGCATTATGGGAGTGCAGAAGCCACCCACCAACCGTCATTGACTAGCTGCAACTGACACATAAACGCCTTATATATGATCGAAAAGGTTACCATAGCAACCAAGTAGCAGAGTGGCACAGCGGAAGCGTGCCGGGCCCATAACTTAGAGGTCGGTGGATCGAAACCATCCTCCGCTAGGTATATATATATATTTTTTTTTACTTTTCTAATTATTATTATTTTTTTAATATAAACTGTGTTTATTGGAGGCTTTTTTTTTAAAATACATTAAAGATACATTTTATTCCATTCTTTTTTTAATAATATTTTAAACCCATTTAATTAATTTTTTTAAGCAAGTCATTATTGCAACCTCCCTATCATGAGACTATTGGTGTTCATATCCTCTGTACAAAAACAATTAGTACTGTCTGTGATTATTTATTTTCATTTATTTTTATTTTTTTTCAGAAATGTTGGTCCTTTTCATTTGGCACAATAAATTTAAACCCCCCCCCCCCCCCCGTGGTGATTAAATACCACAAAAAGAACGCTCGCTGAAAAAAGTACAACTGCACCGCCAATGTAACCGCAATATGTAAGGAGGGGCCGGCAGGGAGCAGCGCACAGTTAGCTGTGTTATTATCGGCATCGTGGCATGTATTTCAGCCGTTGCAAGTGGCAATTACTTTTGTAATTAAAAAAATTTAAACAGGGGGACACTCACACAGGAGGACACGCACACAGGAGGACACTCACACAGGGGGACACTCACACAGGGGGACACTCACACAGGGGGACACTCACACAGCACAGGGGGACACTCACACAGCACAGGAGGACACTCACACAGGGGGACACTCACACAGGGGGACACGCACACAGGAGGACACTCACACAGGGGGACACGCACACAGGGGGACACTCACACAGGGGGACACGCACACAGGAGGACACACACACAGGGGGACACTCACACAGCACAGGAGGACACTGTGGGGTGGGGGGACCCGGGGCCCTTACATCTGTACACTCCCCCCCATCACGTGTGGTGGCCCTGATGTCTCAGCTTCACTCACCGAGTCATCGGATGCCGATAATAGTACTTCTAACAGCGCGCTGCTCCCCCCCGCCCCTCCATTCTTCTCGTCCGTCCTAGGTGATGTCACGATGCATACAGCACCTGGGATGAACGGGAGGGAAGGAGGGGCCGGCGGGGAGCAGCGCACAGTTAGCTGTGTTATTATCGGCATCGCGGCATGTATTTGAGCCGCTGCAAGTGGCCTCTCATGTGGTCGAGTCCGGGCCCCTAATGGCCTCGGGCCCTCGGGCGGCGCCCAAGTGACCGACTGGTCAGTCTGCCCCTGCCTGTATCATGTCTGCAGTCTCTGATCATCTTCTGTACCGTGTCTGCAGTCTCTGGTCATCTCTTGCAGTATGTCTGCAGTCTCTGACCATCTCCTGTACCATGCCTGCAGTCTCTGACCATCTCCTGTACCATGACTGCAGTCTCTGACCATCTCCTGTACCATGACTGCAGTCTCTGACCATCTCCTGTACCATGACTGCAGTCTCTGACCATCTCCTGTACTATTTCTGCAGTCTCTGACCATCTCCTGTACCATGTCTGCAGTCTCTGACCATCTCCTGTACCATGTCTGCAGTCTCTGACCATCTCCTGTACTATTTCTGCAGTCTCTGATCATCTCTTGCAGTATGTCTGCAGTCTCTGACCATCTCCTGTACCATGTCTGCAGTCTCTGACCATCTCCTGTACCATGTCTGCAGTCTCTGACCATCTCCTGTACTATGTCTGCAGTCTCTGACCATCTCCTGTACCATGTCTGCAGTCTCTGACCATCTCCTGTACCATGTCTGCAGTCTCTGACCATCTCCTGTACCATGTCTGCAGTCTCTGACCATCTCCTGTACCATGTCTGCAGTCTCTGACCGTCTCCTGTACTATTTCTGCAGTCTCTGATCATCTCCTATATCATGTCTGCAGTCTCTGATCATCTCCTGTACTATTTCTGCAGTCTCTGACCATCTCATGTACTATGTCTGCAGTCTCTGATCATCTCCTGTACTATGTCTGCAGTCTCTGATCATCTCTTATCTCCTGTACTCTTGTCACGGCTATACTAAAAAATAAAAAAACTAGTTATATATCGCGGTTAGATTGGCGGTGCAGTTGTACTTTTTCGGCGAGCGCTTTCTTTTTGTGCTATTTAACCCCTTGCTTACTGGCCACTTATGGCCCCCTCCTGCCCCGACCAATTTTCAGCTTTCGCCGCTGACGCACTTTCAATGTCAATGACGCGGTCATACAACACTCTACCCAAATTACATTTTTATCATTTTTTTCCCACATAAATAGAGACTTCTTTTGGTGATATTTAATCACAGTTGGGGTTTTTCTTTTTTTTGCTAAACAAACAAAGAAATATGGAAAATTCTGAAGAAAAAAAAAAATCATGTTTAATAGTTTGTTATACAATTTTGCAAACAGGTAATTTTTCTGCTTCTTTGATATGCACTGACAGGTGGCGCTGGTGGGCGGCACTTGCGGGCGGCACAGATGGGCACTGGGGATCTGGTGGCACATCACCGTGATTGGGACTGATGTCCATGGCTATACATAAAAAAAAAATGTTGTTACATATTGCGGTTACATTGGCGGTGCAGTTGTACTTTTTTCGGCGAGCGTTTTCTTTTTGAGGTATTTAATCACCACGGGGGGGGTTTTGAATTTTTTGTGCCAAATAAAAAGGACCAACATTTGTGAAAAAAAAAAAAAATATGAAAATAAATAATCACAGACAGTACTAATTGTTTTTGTACAGAGGATATGAACACCAATAGTCTCATGATAGGGAGGTTGCAATAATGACTTGCTTTAAAAAAAATAATTAAATGGGTTTAAAATATTATTAATAAAGAATGGAATAAAATGTATCTTTAATTTCTTTTTAAAAAAAAAAACCTCCAATAAACACAGTTTATATAAAAAAAAAAAAAAAATATATATATATATATATATATATATATATATATATATATATATATATTATTTTTTTTTATTACAAAAGTAAAAAAAAATACACCTTCCAGAGAATGGATTCGATCCATCGACCTCTTGGTTAGGGGGCCATTAGAATTTAGTTTCAAATTTTTCAATTTAGAAAATCAAATGCTAAAAGAAAAGGAAATTTTTAAAAACATTGGTCATCGAATGTACTGAGAATGTTTGTACGAACATTCGTATGAAAAAACCTACTAGCGTATGGCCAGCTTTATGTCCCCAGCGATATAATAACATGCATGTTATAATATAAATGTGTGTATATATTATAGCTCATAAGAAGAGGGAAATAATTATAACTACTGTTATTTGGTGCAATAAAAAATGTGGTTCGCTTCACGTTTATGCGTGTCATCCTTGCGCAGGGCACATGCTAATCTTCTCTGTATCGTTACAATTTGAGTATGCGTCCATAGACCCAATATGGGCCAAGGACAATACACATGTAACCTTATTCAGTATATAAACTGCTCATATAATGAACTGAACACATTAGGGAGAGTATTAAATATCCATATTTTACTTTATATATTCCAAACTAATTCTATAGATGACCTTTTTCCTGATAAATAATGTCTGTGAATTGAAAAGTTGATTTAAGTAAAGGAAATAAGCAGCATAAAGCATATATTGAAGCAAAACACCGTATGCAAATTAGCAGCTGAGCCGCAAAGCATTATGGGAGTGCAGAAGCCACCCACCAACCGTCATTGACTAGCTGCAACTGACACATAAACGCCTTATATATGATCGAAAAGGTTACCATAGCAACCAAGTAGCAGAGTGGCACAGCGGAAGCGTGCCGGGCCCATAACTTAGAGGTCGGTGGATCGAAACCATCCTCCGCTAGGTATATATATATATTTTTTTTTACTTTTCTAATTATTATTATTTTTTTAATATAAACTGTGTTTATTGGAGGCTTTTTTTTTAAAATACATTAAAGATACATTTTATTCCATTCTTTTTTTAATAATATTTTAAACCCATTTAATTAATTTTTTTAAGCAAGTCATTATTGCAACCTCCCTATCATGAGACTATTGGTGTTCATATCCTCTGTACAAAAACAATTAGTACTGTCTGTGATTATTTATTTTCATTTATTTTTATTTTTTTTCAGAAATGTTGGTCCTTTTCATTTGGCACAATAAATTTAAACCCCCCCCCCCCCCCCCGTGGTGATTAAATACCACAAAAAGAACGCTCGCTGAAAAAAGTACAACTGCACCGCCAATGTAACCGCAATATGTAAGGAGGGGCCGGCAGGGAGCAGCGCACAGTTAGCTGTGTTATTATCGGCATCGTGGCATGTATTTCAGCCGTTGCAAGTGGCAATTACTTTTGTAATTAAAAAAATTTAAACAGGGGGACACTCACACAGGAGGACACGCACACAGGAGGACACTCACACAGGGGGACACTCACACAGGGGGACACTCACACAGGGGGACACTCACACAGCACAGGGGGACACTCACACAGCACAGGAGGACACTCACACAGGGGGACACTCACACAGGGGGACACGCACACAGGAGGACACTCACACAGGGGGACACGCACACAGGGGGACACTCACACAGGGGGACACGCACACAGGAGGACACACACACAGGGGGACACTCACACAGCACAGGAGGACACTGTGGGGTGGGGGGACCCGGGGCCCTTACATCTGTACACTCCCCCCCATCACGTGTGGTGGCCCTGATGTCTCAGCTTCACTCACCGAGTCATCGGATGCCGATAATAGTACTTCTAACAGCGCGCTGCTCCCCCCCGCCCCTCCATTCTTCTCGTCCGTCCTAGGTGATGTCACGATGCATACAGCACCTGGGATGAACGGGAGGGAAGGAGGGGCCGGCGGGGAGCAGCGCACAGTTAGCTGTGTTATTATCGGCATCGCGGCATGTATTTGAGCCGCTGCAAGTGGCCTCTCATGTGGTCGAGTCCGGGCCCCTAATGGCCTCGGGCCCTCGGGCGGCGCCCAAGTGACCGACTGGTCAGTCTGCCCCTGCCTGTATCATGTCTGCAGTCTCTGATCATCTTCTGTACCGTGTCTGCAGTCTCTGGTCATCTCTTGCAGTATGTCTGCAGTCTCTGACCATCTCCTGTACCATGCCTGCAGTCTCTGACCATCTCCTGTACCATGACTGCAGTCTCTGACCATCTCCTGTACCATGACTGCAGTCTCTGACCATCTCCTGTACTATTTCTGCAGTCTCTGACCATCTCCTGTACCATGTCTGCAGTCTCTGACCATCTCCTGTACCATGTCTGCAGTCTCTGACCATCTCCTGTACTATTTCTGCAGTCTCTGATCATCTCTTGCAGTATGTCTGCAGTCTCTGACCATCTCCTGTACCATGTCTGCAGTCTCTGACCATCTCCTGTACCATGTCTGCAGTCTCTGACCATCTCCTGTACTATGTCTGCAGTCTCTGACCATCTCCTGTACCATGTCTGCAGTCTCTGACCATCTCCTGTACCATGTCTGCAGTCTCTGACCATCTCCTGTACCATGTCTGCAGTCTCTGACCATCTCCTGTACCATGTCTGCAGTCTCTGACCGTCTCCTGTACTATTTCTGCAGTCTCTGATCATCTCCTATATCATGTCTGCAGTCTCTGATCATCTCCTGTACTATTTCTGCAGTCTCTGACCATCTCATGTACTATGTCTGCAGTCTCTGATCATCTCCTGTACTATGTCTGCAGTCTCTGATCATCTCTTATCTCCTGTACTCTTGTCACGGCTATACTAAAAAATAAAAAAACTAGTTATATATCGCGGTTAGATTGGCGGTGCAGTTGTACTTTTTCGGCGAGCGCTTTCTTTTTGTGCTATTTAACCCCTTGCTTACTGGCCACTTATGGCCCCCTCCTGCCCCGACCAATTTTCAGCTTTCGCCGCTGACGCACTTTCAATGTCAATGACGCGGTCATACAACACTCTACCCAAATTACATTTTTATCATTTTTTTCCCACATAAATAGAGACTTCTTTTGGTGATATTTAATCACAGTTGGGGTTTTTCTTTTTTTTGCTAAACAAACAAAGAAATATGGAAAATTCTGAAGAAAAAAAAAAATCATGTTTAATAGTTTGTTATACAATTTTGCAAACAGGTAATTTTTCTGCTTCTTTGATATGCACTGACAGGTGGCGCTGGTGGGCGGCACTTGCGGGCGGCACAGATGGGCACTGGGGATCTGGTGGCACATCACCGTGATTGGGACTGATGTCCATGGCTATACATAAAAAAAAAATGTTGTTACATATTGCGGTTACATTGGCGGTGCAGTTGTACTTTTTTCGGCGAGCGTTTTCTTTTTGAGGTATTTAATCACCACGGGGGGGGTTTTGAATTTTTTGTGCCAAATAAAAAGGACCAACATTTGTGAAAAAAAAAAAAAATATGAAAATAAATAATCACAGACAGTACTAATTGTTTTTGTACAGAGGATATGAACACCAATAGTCTCATGATAGGGAGGTTGCAATAATGACTTGCTTTAAAAAAAATAATTAAATGGGTTTAAAATATTATTAATAAAGAATGGAATAAAATGTATCTTTAATTTCTTTTTAAAAAAAAAAAACCTCCAATAAACACAGTTTATATAAAAAAAAAAAAAAAAAAAATATATATATATATATATATATATATATATATATATTATTTTTTTTTATTACAAAAGTAAAAAAAAATACACCTTCCAGAGAATGGATTCGATCCATCGACCTCTTGGTTAGGGGGCCATTAGAATTTAGTTTCAAATTTTTCAATTTAGAAAATCAAATGCTAAAAGAAAAGGAAATTTTTAAAAACATTGGTCATCGAATGTACTGAGAATGTTTGTACGAACATTCGTATGAAAAAACCTACTAGCGTATGGCCAGCTTTATGTCCCCAGCGATATAATAACATGCATGTTATAATATAAATGCGTGTATATATTATAGCTCATAAGAAGAGGGAAATAATTATAACTACTGTTATTTGGTGCAATAAAAAATGTGATTCGCTTCACGTTTATGCGTGTCATCCTTGCGCAGGGCACATGCTAATCTTCTCTGTATCGTTACAATTTGAGTATGCGTCCATAGACCCAATATGGGCCAAGGACAATACACATGTAACCTTATTCAGTATATAAACTGCTCATATAATGAACTGAACACATTAGGGAGAGTATTAAATATCCATATTTTACTTTATATATTCCAAACTAATTCTATAGATGACCTTTTTCCTGATAAATAATGTCTGTGAATTGAAAAGTTGATTTAAGTAAAGGAAATAAGCAGCATAAAGCATATATTGAAGCAAAACACCGTATGCAAATTAGCAGCTGAGCCGCAAAGCATTATGGGAGTGCAGAAGCCACCCACCAACCGTCATTGACTAGCTGCAACTGACACATAAACGCCTTATATATGATCGAAAAGGTTACCATAGCAACCAAGTAGCAGAGTGGCACAGCGGAAGCGTGCCGGGCCCATAACCTAGAGGTCGATGGATCGAAACCATCCTCCGCTAGGTATATTTTTTTTTTTTTTTTTTTACTTTTGTAATTATTATTATTTTTTTAATATAAACTGTGTTTATTGGAGGCTTTTTTTTTTAAATACATTAAAGATACATTTTATTCCATTCTTTTTTTAATAATATTTTAAACCCATTTAATTAATTTTTTTAAGCAAGTCATTATTGCAACCTCCCTATCATGAGACTATTGGTGTTCATATCCTCTGTACAAAAACAATTAGTACTGTCTGTGATTATTTATTTTCATTTATTTTTATTTTTTTTCAGAAATGTTGGTCCTTTTCATTTGGCACAATAAATTTAAACCCCCCCCCCCGTGGTGATTAAATACCACAAAAAGAACGCTCGCTGAAAAAAGTACAACTGCACCGCCAATGTAACCGCAATATGTAAGGAGGGGCCGGCAGGGAGCAGCGCACAGTTAGCTGTGTTATTATCGGCATCGTGGCATGTATTTCAGCCGTTGCAAGTGGCAATTACTTTTGTAATTAAAAAAATTTAAACAGGGGGACACTCACACAGGAGGACACGCACACAGGAGGACACTCACACAGGGGGACACTCACACAGGGGGACACTCACACAGGGGGACACTCACACAGCACAGGGGGACACTCACACAGCACAGGAGGACACTCACACAGGGGGACACTCACACAGGGGGACACGCACACAGGAGGACACTCACACAGGGGGACACGCACACAGGGGGACACTCACACAGGGGGACACGCACACAGGAGGACACACACACAGGGGGACACTCACACAGCACAGGAGGACACTGTGGGGTGGGGGGACCCGGGGCCCTTACATCTGTACACTCCCCCCCATCACGTGTGGTGGCCCTGATGTCTCAGCTTCACTCACCGAGTCATCGGATGCCGATAATAGTACTTCTAACAGCGCGCTGCTCCCCCCCGCCCCTCCATTCTTCTCGTCCGTCCTAGGTGATGTCACGATGCATACAGCACCTGGGATGAACGGGAGGGAAGGAGGGGCCGGCGGGGAGCAGCGCACAGTTAGCTGTGTTATTATCGGCATCGCGGCATGTATTTGAGCCGCTGTAAGTGGCCTCTCATGTGGTCGAGTCCGGGCCCCTAATGGCCTCGGGCCCTCGGGCGGCGCCCAAGTGACCGACTGGTCAGTCTGCCCCTGCCTGTATCATGTCTGCAGTCTCTGATCATCTTCTGTACCGTGTCTGCAGTCTCTGGTCATCTCTTGCAGTATGTCTGCAGTCTCTGACCATCTCCTGTACCATGCCTGCAGTCTCTGACCATCTCCTGTACCATGACTGCAGTCTCTGACCATCTCCTGTACCATGTCTGCAGTCTCTGACCATCTCCTGTACCATGTCTGCAGTCTCTGACCATCTCCTGTACTATTTCTGCAGTCTCTGATCATCTCCTATATCATGTCTGCAGTCTCTGATCATCTCCTGTACTATTTCTGCAGTCTCTGACCATCTCATGTACTATGTCTGCAGTCTCTGATCATCTCCTGTACTATGTCTGCAGTCTCTGATCATCTCTTATCTCCTGTACTCTTGTCACGGCTATACTAAAAAATAAAAAAACTAGTTATATATCGCGGTTAGATTGGCGGTGCAGTTGTACTTTTTCGGCGAGCGCTTTCTTTTTGTGCTATTTAACCCCTTGCTTACTGGCCACTTATGGCCCCCTCCTGCCCCGACCAATTTTCAGCTTTCGCCGCTGACGCACTTTCAATGTCAATGACGCGGTCATACAACACTCTACCCAAATTACATTTTTATCATTTTTTTCCCACATAAATAGAGACTTCTTTTGGTGATATTTAATCACAGTTGGGGTTTTTCTTTTTTTTGCTAAACAAACAAAGAAATATGGAAAATTCTGAAGAAAAAAAAAAATCATGTTTAATAGTTTGTTATACAATTTTGCAAACAGGTAATTTTTCTGCTTCTTTGATATGCACTGACAGGTGGCGCTGGTGGGCGGCACTTGCGGGCGGCACAGATGGGCACTGGGGATCTGGTGGCACATCACCGTGATTGGGACTGATGTCCATGGCTATACATAAAAAAAAAATGTTGTTACATATTGCGGTTACATTGGCGGTGCAGTTGTACTTTTTTCGGCGAGCGTTTTCTTTTTGAGGTATTTAATCACCACGGGGGGGGGTTTTGAATTTTTTGTGCCAAATAAAAAGGACCAACATTTGTGAAAAAAAAAAAAAATATGAAAATAAATAATCACAGACAGTACTAATTGTTTTTGTACAGAGGATATGAACACCAATAGTCTCATGATAGGGAGGTTGCAATAATGACTTGCTTTAAAAAAAATAATTAAATGGGTTTAAAATATTATTAATAAAGAATGGAATAAAATGTATCTTTAATTTCTTTTTAAAAAAAAAAACCTCCAATAAACACAGTTTATATAAAAAAAAAAAAAAAAAAATATATATATATATATATATATATATATATATATATATATATATATATATATATATATATATTTTTTTTTATTACAAAAGTAAAAAAAAATACACCTTCCAGAGAATGGATTCGATCCATCGACCTCTTGGTTAGGGGGCCATTAGAATTTAGTTTCAAATTTTTCAATTTAGAAAATCAAATGCTAAAAGAAAAGGAAATTTTTAAAAACATTGGTCATCGAATGTACTGAGAATGTTTGTACGAACATTCGTATGAAAAAACCTACTAGCGTATGGCCAGCTTTATGTCCCCAGCGATATAATAACATGCATGTTATAATATAAATGTGTGTATATATTATAGCTCATAAGAAGAGGGAAATAATTATAACTACTGTTATTTGGTGCAATAAAAAATGTGGTTCGCTTCACGTTTATGCGTGTCATCCTTGCGCAGGGCACATGCTAATCTTCTCTGTATCGTTACAATTTGAGTATGCGTCCATAGACCCAATATGGGCCAAGGACAATACACATGTAACCTTATTCAGTATATAAACTGCTCATATAATGAACTGAACACATTAGGGAGAGTATTAAATATCCATATTTTACTTTATATATTCCAAACTAATTCTATAGATGACCTTTTTCCTGATAAATAATGTCTGTGAATTGAAAAGTTGATTTAAGTAAAGGAAATAAGCAGCATAAAGCATATATTGAAGCAAAACACCGTATGCAAATTAGCAGCTGAGCCGCAAAGCATTATGGGAGTGCAGAAGCCACCCACCAACCGTCATTGACTAGCTGCAACTGACACATAAACGCCTTATATATGATCGAAAAGGTTACCATAGCAACCAAGTAGCAGAGTGGCACAGCGGAAGCGTGCCGGGCCCATAACCTAGAGGTCGATGGATCGAAACCATCCTCCGCAAGGTATATATATATTTTTTTTTTTTTACTTTTCTAATTATTATTATTTTTTTAATATAAACTGTGTTTATTGGAGGCTTTTTTTTTAAAATACATTAAAGATACATTTTATTCCATTCTTTTTTTAATAATATTTTAAACCCATTTAATTAATTTTTTTAAGCAAGTCATTATTGCAACCTCCCTATCATGAGACTATTGGTGTTCATATCCTCTGTACAAAAACAATTAGTACTGTCTGTGATTATTTATTTTCATTTATTTTTATTTTTTTTCAGAAATGTTGGTCCTTTTCATTTGGCACAATAAATTTAAACCCCCCCCCCCCCCCCCCGTGGTGATTAAATACCACAAAAAGAACGCTCGCTGAAAAAAGTACAACTGCACCGCCAATGTAACCGCAATATGTAAGGAGGGGCCGGCAGGGAGCAGCGCACAGTTAGCTGTGTTATTATCGGCATCGTGGCATGTATTTCAGCCGTTGCAAGTGGCAATTACTTTTGTAATTAAAAAAATTTAAACAGGGGGACACTCACACAGGAGGACACGCACACAGGAGGACACTCACACAGGGGGACACTCACACAGGGGGACACTCACACAGGGGGACACTCACACAGCACAGGGGGACACTCACACAGCACAGGAGGACACTCACACAGGGGGACACTCACACAGGGGGACACGCACACAGGAGGACACTCACACAGGGGGACACGCACACAGGGGGACACTCACACAGGGGGACACGCACACAGGAGGACACACACACAGGGGGACACTCACACAGCACAGGAGGACACTGTGGGGTGGGGGGACCCGGGGCCCTTACATCTGTACACTCCCCCCCATCACGTGTGGTGGCCCTGATGTCTCAGCTTCACTCACCGAGTCATCGGATGCCGATAATAGTACTTCTAACAGCGCGCTGCTCCCCCCCGCCCCTCCATTCTTCTCGTCCGTCCTAGGTGATGTCACGATGCATACAGCACCTGGGATGAACGGGAGGGAAGGAGGGGCCGGCGGGGAGCAGCGCACAGTTAGCTGTGTTATTATCGGCATCGCGGCATGTATTTGAGCCGCTGCAAGTGGCCTCTCATGTGGTCGAGTCCGGGCCCCTAATGGCCTCGGCCCTCGGGCGGCGCCCAAGTGACCGACTGGTCAGTCTGCCCCTGCCTGTATCATGTCTGCAGTCTCTGATCATCTTCTGTACCGTGTCTGCAGTCTCTGGTCATCTCTTGCAGTATGTCTGCAGTCTCTGACCATCTCCTGTACCATGCCTGCAGTCTCTGACCATCTCCTGTACCATGACTGCAGTCTCTGACCATCTCCTGTACCATGACTGCAGTCTCTGACCATCTCCTGTACCATGACTGCAGTCTCTGACCATCTCCTGTACTATTTCTGCAGTCTCTGACCATCTCCTGTACCATGTCTGCAGTCTCTGACCATCTCCTGTACCATGTCTGCAGTCTCTGACCATCTCCTGTACTATTTCTGCAGTCTCTGATCATCTCTTGCAGTATGTCTGCAGTCTCTGACCATCTCCTGTACCATGTCTGCAGTCTCTGACCATCTCCTGTACCATGTCTGCAGTCTCTGACCATCTCCTGTACTATGTCTGCAGTCTCTGACCATCTCCTGTACCATGTCTGCAGTCTCTGACCATCTCCTGTACCATGTCTGCAGTCTCTGACCATCTCCTGTACCATGTCTGCAGTCTCTGACCATCTCCTGTACCATGTCTGCAGTCTCTGACCGTCTCCTGTACTATTTCTGCAGTCTCTGATCATCTCCTATATCATGTCTGCAGTCTCTGATCATCTCCTGTACTATTTCTGCAGTCTCTGACCATCTCATGTACTATGTCTGCAGTCTCTGATCATCTCCTGTACTATGTCTGCAGTCTCTGATCATCTCTTATCTCCTGTACTCTTGTCACGGCTATACTAAAAAATAAAAAAACTAGTTATATATCGCGGTTAGATTGGCGGTGCAGTTGTACTTTTTCGGCGAGCGCTTTCTTTTTGTGCTATTTAACCCCTTGCTTACTGGCCACTTATGGCCCCCTCCTGCCCCGACCAATTTTCAGCTTTCGCCGCTGACGCACTTTCAATGTCAATGACGCGGTCATACAACACTCTACCCAAATTACATTTTTATCATTTTTTTCCCACATAAATAGAGACTTCTTTTGGTGATATTTAATCACAGCTGGGGGTTTTTCTTTTTTTTGCTAAACAAACAAAGAAATATGGAAAATTCTGAAGAAAAAAAAAAATCATGTTTAATAGTTTGTTATACAATTTTGCAAACAGGTAATTTTTCTGCTTCTTTGATATGCACTGACAGGTGGCGCTGGTGGGCGGCACTTGCGGGCGGCACAGATGGGCACTGGGGATCTGGTGGCACATCACCGTGATTGGGACTGATGTCCATGGCTATACATAAAAAAAAAATGTTGTTACATATTGCGGTTACATTGGCGGTGCAGTTGTACTTTTTTCGGCGAGCGTTTTCTTTTTGAGGTATTTAATCACCACGGGGGGGGTTTTGAATTTTTTGTGCCAAATAAAAAGGACCAACATTTGTGAAAAAAAAAAAAATATGAAAATAAATAATCACAGACAGTACTAATTGTTTTTGTACAGAGGATATGAACACCAATAGTCTCATGATAGGGAGGTTGCAATAATGACTTGCTTTAAAAAAAATAATTAAATGGGTTTAAAATATTATTAATAAAGAATGGAATAAAATGTATCTTTAATTTCTTTTTAAAAAAAAAAACCTCCAATAAACACAGTTTATATAAAAAAAAAAAAAAAATATATATATATATATATATATATATATATATATATATATATATATTATTTTTTTTTATTACAAAAGTAAAAAAAAATACACCTTCCAGAGAATGGATTCGATCCATCGACCTCTTGGTTAGGGGGCCATTAGAATTTAGTTTCAAATTTTTCAATTTAGAAAATCAAATGCTAAAAGAAAAGGAAATTTTTAAAAACATTGGTCATCGAATGTACTGAGAATGTTTGTACGAACATTCGTATGAAAAAACCTACTAGCGTATGGCCAGCTTTATGTCCCCAGCGATATAATAACATGCATGTTATAATATAAATGTGTGTATATATTATAGCTCATAAGAAGAGGGAAATAATTATAACTACTGTTATTTGGTGCAATAAAAAATGTGGTTCGCTTCACGTTTATGCGTGTCATCCTTGCGCAGGGCACATGCTAATCTTCTCTGTATCGTTACAATTTGAGTATGCGTCCATAGACCCAATATGGGCCAAGGACAATACACATGTAACCTTATTCAGTATATAAACTGCTCATATAATGAACTGAACACATTAGGGAGAGTATTAAATATCCATATTTTACTTTATATATTCCAAACTAATTCTATAGATGACCTTTTTCCTGATAAATAATGTCTGTGAATTGAAAAGTTGATTTAAGTAAAGGAAATAAGCAGCATAAAGCATATATTGAAGCAAAACACCGTATGCAAATTAGCAGCTGAGCCGCAAAGCATTATGGGAGTGCAGAAGCCACCCACCAACCGTCATTGACTAGCTGCAACTGACACATAAACGCCTTATATATGATCGAAAAGGTTACCATAGCAACCAAGTAGCAGAGTGGCACAGCGGAAGCGTGCCGGGCCCATAACTTAGAGGTCGGTGGATCGAAACCATCCTCCGCTAGGTATATATATATATTTTTTTTTACTTTTCTAATTATTATTATTTTTTTAATATAAACTGTGTTTATTGGAGGCTTTTTTTTTAAAATACATTAAAGATACATTTTATTCCATTCTTTTTTTAATAATATTTTAAACCCATTTAATTAATTTTTTTAAGCAAGTCATTATTGCAACCTCCCTATCATGAGACTATTGGTGTTCATATCCTCTGTACAAAAACAATTAGTACTGTCTGTGATTATTTATTTTCATTTATTTTTATTTTTTTTCAGAAATGTTGGTCCTTTTCATTTGGCACAATAAATTTAACCCCCCCCCCCCCCCCCCGTGGTGATTAAATACCACAAAAAGAACGCTCGCTGAAAAAAGTACAACTGCACCGCCAATGTAACCGCAATATGTAAGGAGGGGCCGGCAGGGAGCAGCGCACAGTTAGCTGTGTTATTATCGGCATCGTGGCATGTATTTCAGCCGTTGCAAGTGGCAATTACTTTTGTAATTAAAAAAATTTAAACAGGGGGACACTCACACAGGAGGACACGCACACAGGAGGACACTCACACAGGGGGACACTCACACAGGGGGACACTCACACAGGGGGACACTCACACAGCACAGGGGGACACTCACACAGCACAGGAGGACACTCACACAGGGGGACACTCACACAGGGGGACACGCACACAGGAGGACACTCACACAGGGGGACACGCACACAGGGGGACACTCACACAGGGGGACACGCACACAGGAGGACACACACACAGGGGGACACTCACACAGCACAGGAGGACACTGTGGGGTGGGGGGACCCGGGGCCCTTACATCTGTACACTCCCCCCCATCACGTGTGGTGGCCCTGATGTCTCAGCTTCACTCACCGAGTCATCGGATGCCGATAATAGTACTTCTAACAGCGCGCTGCTCCCCCCCGCCCCTCCATTCTTCTCGTCCGTCCTAGGTGATGTCACGATGCATACAGCACCTGGGATGAACGGGAGGGAAGGAGGGGCCGGCGGGGAGCAGCGCACAGTTAGCTGTGTTATTATCGGCATCGCGGCATGTATTTGAGCCGCTGCAAGTGGCCTCTCATGTGGTCGAGTCCGGGCCCCTAATGGCCTCGGGCCCTCGGGCGGCGCCCAAGTGACCGACTGGTCAGTCTGCCCCTGCCTGTATCATGTCTGCAGTCTCTGATCATCTTCTGTACCGTGTCTGCAGTCTCTGGTCATCTCTTGCAGTATGTCTGCAGTCTCTGACCATCTCCTGTACCATGCCTGCAGTCTCTGACCATCTCCTGTACCATGACTGCAGTCTCTGACCATCTCCTGTACCATGACTGCAGTCTCTGACCATCTCCTGTACTATTTCTGCAGTCTCTGACCATCTCCTGTACCATGTCTGCAGTCTCTGACCATCTCCTGTACCATGTCTGCAGTCTCTGACCATCTCCTGTACTATTTCTGCAGTCTCTGATCATCTCTTGCAGTATGTCTGCAGTCTCTGACCATCTCCTGTACCATGTCTGCAGTCTCTGACCATCTCCTGTACCATGTCTGCAGTCTCTGACCATCTCCTGTACTATGTCTGCAGTCTCTGACCATCTCCTGTACCATGTCTGCAGTCTCTGACCATCTCCTGTACCATGTCTGCAGTCTCTGACCATCTCCTGTACCATGTCTGCAGTCTCTGACCATCTCCTGTACCATGTCTGCAGTCTCTGACCGTCTCCTGTACTATTTCTGCAGTCTCTGATCATCTCCTATATCATGTCTGCAGTCTCTGATCATCTCCTGTACTATTTCTGCAGTCTCTGACCATCTCATGTACTATGTCTGCAGTCTCTGATCATCTCCTGTACTATGTCTGCAGTCTCTGATCATCTCTTATCTCCTGTACTCTTGTCACGGCTATACTAAAAAATAAAAAAACTAGTTATATATCGCGGTTAGATTGGCGGTGCAGTTGTACTTTTTCGGCGAGCGCTTTCTTTTTGTGCTATTTAACCCCTTGCTTACTGGCCACTTATGGCCCCCTCCTGCCCCGACCAATTTTCAGCTTTCGCCGCTGACGCACTTTCAATGTCAATGACGCGGTCATACAACACTCTACCCAAATTACATTTTTATCATTTTTTTCCCACATAAATAGAGACTTCTTTTGGTGATATTTAATCACAGTTGGGGTTTTTCTTTTTTTTGCTAAACAAACAAAGAAATATGGAAAATTCTGAAGAAAAAAAAAAATCATGTTTAATAGTTTGTTATACAATTTTGCAAACAGGTAATTTTTCTGCTTCTTTGATATGCACTGACAGGTGGCGCTGGTGGGCGGCACTTGCGGGCGGCACAGATGGGCACTGGGGATCTGGTGGCACATCACCGTGATTGGGACTGATGTCCATGGCTATACATAAAAAAAAAATGTTGTTACATATTGCGGTTACATTGGCGGTGCAGTTGTACTTTTTTCGGCGAGCGTTTTCTTTTTGAGGTATTTAATCACCACGGGGGGGGTTTTGAATTTTTTGTGCCAAATAAAAAGGACCAACATTTGTGAAAAAAAAAAAAAATATGAAAATAAATAATCACAGACAGTACTAATTGTTTTTGTACAGAGGATATGAACACCAATAGTCTCATGATAGGGAGGTTGCAATAATGACTTGCTTTAAAAAAAATAATTAAATGGGTTTAAAATATTATTAATAAAGAATGGAATAAAATGTATCTTTAATTTCTTTTTAAAAAAAAAAACCTCCAATAAACACAGTTTATATAAAAAAAAAAAAAAAAAAAATATATATATATATATATATATATATATATATATATTATTTTTTTTTATTACAAAAGTAAAAAAAAATACACCTTCCAGAGAATGGATTCGATCCATCGACCTCTTGGTTAGGGGGCCATTAGAATTTAGTTTCAAATTTTTCAATTTAGAAAATCAAATGCTAAAAGAAAAGGAAATTTTTAAAAACATTGGTCATCGAATGTACTGAGAATGTTTGTACGAACATTCGTATGAAAAAACCTACTAGCGTATGGCCAGCTTTATGTCCCCAGCGATATAATAACATGCATGTTATAATATAAATGCGTGTATATATTATAGCTCATAAGAAGAGGGAAATAATTATAACTACTGTTATTTGGTGCAATAAAAAATGTGATTCGCTTCACGTTTATGCGTGTCATCCTTGCGCAGGGCACATGCTAATCTTCTCTGTATCGTTACAATTTGAGTATGCGTCCATAGACCCAATATGGGCCAAGGACAATACACATGTAACCTTATTCAGTATATAAACTGCTCATATAATGAACTGAACACATTAGGGAGAGTATTAAATATCCATATTTTACTTTATATATTCCAAACTAATTCTATAGATGACCTTTTTCCTGATAAATAATGTCTGTGAATTGAAAAGTTGATTTAAGTAAAGGAAATAAGCAGCATAAAGCATATATTGAAGCAAAACACCGTATGCAAATTAGCAGCTGAGCCGCAAAGCATTATGGGAGTGCAGAAGCCACCCACCAACCGTCATTGACTAGCTGCAACTGACACATAAACGCCTTATATATGATCGAAAAGGTTACCATAGCAACCAAGTAGCAGAGTGGCACAGCGGAAGCGTGCCGGGCCCATAACCTAGAGGTCGATGGATCGAAACCATCCTCCGCTAGGTATATTTTTTTTTTTTTTTTTTTTACTTTTGTAATTATTATTATTTTTTTAATATAAACTGTGTTTATTGGAGGCTTTTTTTTTTAAATACATTAAAGATACATTTTATTCCATTCTTTTTTTAATAATATTTTAAACCCATTTAATTAATTTTTTTAAGCAAGTCATTATTGCAACCTCCCTATCATGAGACTATTGGTGTTCATATCCTCTGTACAAAAACAATTAGTACTGTCTGTGATTATTTATTTTCATTTATTTTTATTTTTTTTCAGAAATGTTGGTCCTTTTCATTTGGCACAATAAATTTAAACCCCCCCCCCCCCCCCCCCGTGGTGATTAAATACCACAAAAAGAACGCTCGCTGAAAAAAGTACAACTGCACCGCCAATGTAACCGCAATATGTAAGGAGGGGCCGGCAGGGAGCAGCGCACAGTTAGCTGTGTTATTATCGGCATCGTGGCATGTATTTCAGCCGTTGCAAGTGGCAATTACTTTTGTAATTAAAAAAATTTAAACAGGGGGACACTCACACAGG
Source organism: Lithobates pipiens (assembly GCF_037356315.1). Classification (NCBI taxonomy): domain Eukaryota; kingdom Metazoa; phylum Chordata; class Amphibia; order Anura; family Ranidae; genus Lithobates; species Lithobates pipiens. Next base: position 3,195,715 of record NW_027507789.1, read on the forward strand.
AGGACACGCACACAGGAGGACACTCACACAGGGGGACACTCACACAGGGGGACACTCACACAGGGGGACACTCACACAGCACAGGGGGACACTCACACAGCACAGGAGGACACTCACACAGGGGGACACTCACACAGGGGGACACGCACACAGGAGGACACTCACACAGGGGGACACGCACACAGGGGGACACTCACACAGGGGGACACGCACACAGGAGGGCACACACACAGGGGGACACTCACACAGCACAGGAGGACACTGTGGGGTGGGGGGACCCGGGGCCCTTACATCTGTACACTCCCCCCCATCACGTGTGGTGGCCCTGATGTCTCAGCTTCACTCACCGAGTCTTCGGATGCCGATAATAGTACTTCTAACAGCGCGCTGCTCCCCCCCGCCCCTCCATTCTTCTCGTCCGTCCTAGGTGATGTCACGATGCATACAGCACCTGGGATGAACGGGAGGGAAGGAGGGGCCGGCGGGGAGCAGCGCACAGTTAGCTGTGTTATTATCGGCATCGCGGCATGTATTTGAGCCGCTGCAAGTGGCCTCTCATGTGGTCGAGTCCGGGCCCCTAATGGCCTCGGGCCCTCGGGCGGCGCCCAAGTGACCGACTGGTCAGTCTGCCCCTGCCTGTATCATGTCTGCAGTCTCTGATCATCTTCTGTACCGTGTCTGCAGTCTCTGGTCATCTCTTGCAGTATGTCTGCAGTCTCTGACCATCTCCTGTACCATGCCTGCAGTCTCTGACCATCTCCTGTACCATGACTGCAGTCTCTGACCATCTCCTGTACCATGACTGCAGTCTCTGACCATCTCCTGTACCATGACTGCAGTCTCTGACCATCTCCTGTACTATTTCTGCAGTCTCTGACCATCTCCTGTACCATGTCTGCAGTCTCTGACCATCTCCTGTACCATGTCTGCAGTCTCTGACCATCTCCTGTACTATTTCTGCAGTCTCTGATCATCTCTTGCAGTATGTCTGCAGTCTCTGACCATCTCCTGTACCATGTCTGCAGTCTCTGACCATCTCCTGTACCATGTCTGCAGTCTCTGACCATCTCCTGTACCATGTCTGCAGTCTCTGACCATCTCTTGCAGTATGTCTGCAGTCTCTGACCATCTCCTGTACCATGTCTGAAGTCTCTGACCATCTCCTGTACCATGTCTGCAGTCTCTGACCATCTCCTGTACTATGTCTGCAGTCTCTGACCATCTCCTGTACCATGTCTGCAGTCTCTGACCATCTCCTGTACCATGTCTGCAGTCTCTGACCATCTCCTGTACCATGTCTGCAGTCTCTGACCATCTCCTGTACTATTTCTGCAGTCTCTGATCATCTCCTATATCATGTCTGCAGTCTCTGATCATCTCCTGTACTATTTCTGCAGTCTCTGACCATCTCATGTACTATGTCTGCAGTCTCTGATCATCTCCTGTACTATGTCTGCAGTCTCTGATCATCTCTTATCTCCTGTACTCTTGTCACGGCTATACTAAAAAATAAAAAAACTAGTTATATATCGCGGTTAGATTGGCGGTGCAGTTGTACTTTTTCGGCGAGCGCTTTCTTTTTGTGCTATTTAACCCCTTGCTTACTGGCCACTTATGGCCCCCTCCTGCCCCGACCAATTTTCAGCTTTCGCCGCTGACGCACTTTCAATGTCAATGACGCGGTCATACAACACTCTACCCAAATTACATTTTTATCATTTTTTTCCCACATAAATAGAGACTTCTTTTGGTGATATTTAATCACAGTTGGGGTTTTTCTTTTTTTTGCTAAACAAACAAAGAAATATGGAAAATTCTGAAGAAAAAAAAAAATCATGTTTAATAGTTTGTTATACAATTTTGCAAACAGGTAATTTTTCTGCTTCTTTGATATGCACTGACAGGTGGCGCTGGTGGGCGGCACTTGCGGGCGGCACAGATGGGCACTGGGGATCTGGTGGCACATCACCGTGATTGGGACTGATGTCCATGGCTATACATAAAAAAAAAATGTTGTTACATATTGCGGTTACATTGGCGGTGCAGTTGTACTTTTTTCGGCGAGCGTTTTCTTTTTGAGGTATTTAATCACCACGGGGGGGGGTTTTGAATTTTTTGTGCCAAATAAAAAGGACCAACATTTGTGAAAAAAAAAAAAAAATATGAAAATAAATAATCACAGACAGTACTAATTGTTTTTGTACAGAGGATATGAACACCAATAGTCTCATGATAGGGAGGTTGCAATAATGACTTGCTTTAAAAAAAATAATTAAATGGGTTTAAAATATTATTAATAAAGAATGGAATAAAATGTATCTTTAATTTCTTTTTTAAAAAAAAAACCTCCAATAAACACAGTTTATATAAAAAAAAAAAAAAAAAAAAAATATATATATATATATATATATATATTATTTTTTTTTATTACAAAAGTAAAAAAAAATACACCTTCCAGAGAATGGATTCGATCCATCGACCTCTTGGTTAGGGGGCCATTAGAATTTAGTTTCAAATTTTTCAATTTAGAAAATCAAATGCTAAAAGAAAAGGAAATTTTTAAAAACATTGGTCATCGAATGTACTGAGAATGTTTGTACGAACATTCGTATGAAAAAACCTACTAGCGTATGGCCAGCTTTATGTCCCCAGCGATATAATAACATGCATGTTATAATATAAATGCGTGTATATATTATAGCTCATAAGAAGAGGGAAATAATTATAACTACTGTTATTTGGTGCAATAAAAAATGTGGTTCGCTTCACGTTTATGCGTGTCATCCTTGCGCAGGGCACATGCTAATCTTCTCTGTATCGTTACAATTTGAGTATGCGTCCATAGACCCAATATGGGCCAAGGACAATACACATGTAACCTTATTCAGTATATAAACTGCTCATATAATGAACTGAACACATTAGGGAGAGTATTAAATATCCATATTTTACTTTATATATTCCAAACTAATTCTATAGATGACCTTTTTCCTGATAAATAATGTCTGTGAATTGAAAAGTTGATTTAAGTAAAGGAAATAAGCAGCATAAAGCATATATTGAAGCAAAACACCGTATGCAAATTAGCAGCTGAGCCGCAAAGCATTATGGGAGTGCAGAAGCCACCCACCAACCGTCATTGACTAGCTGCAACTGACACATAAACGCCTTATATATGATCGAAAAGGTTACTATAGCAACCAAGTAGCAGAGTGGCACAGCGGAAGCGTGCCGGGCCCATAACCTAGAGGTCGATGGATCGAAACCATCCTCCGCTAGGTATATATATTTTTTTTTTTTTACTTTTCTAATTAATATTATTTTTTTAATATAAACTGTGTTTATTGGAGGCTTTTTTTTTTAAATACATTAAAGATACATTTTATTCCATTCTTTTTTTAATAATATTTTAAACCCATTTAATTAATTTTTTTAAGCAAGTCATTATTGCAACCTCCCTATCATGAGACTATTGGTGTTCATATCCTCTGTACAAAAACAATTAGTACTGTCTGTGATTATTTATTTTCATTTATTTTTATTTTTTTTCAGAAATGTTGGTCCTTTTCATTTGGCACAATAAATTTAAACCCCCCCCCCCCCCCCCCCCCCGTGGTGATTAAATACCACAAAAAGAACGCTCGCTGAAAAAAGTACAACTGCACCGCCAATGTAACCGCAATATGTAAGGAGGGGCCGGCAGGGAGCAGCGCACAGTTAGCTGTGTTATTATCGGCATCGTGGCATGTATTTCAGCCGTTGCAAGTGGCAATTACTTTTGTAATTAAAAAAATTTAAACAGGGGGACACTCACACAGGAGGACACGCACACAGGAGGACACTCACACAGGGGGACACTCACACAGGGGGACACTCACACAGGGGGACACTCACACAGCACAGGGGGACACTCACACAGCACAGGAGGACACTCACACAGGGGGACACTCACACAGGGGGACACGCACACAGGAGGACACTCACACAGGGGGACACGCACACAGGGGGACACTCACACAGGGGGACACGCACACAGGAGGACACACACACAGGGGGACACTCACACAGCACAGGAGGACACTGTGGGGTGGGGGGACCCGGGGCCCTTACATCTGTACACTCCCCCCCATCACGTGTGGTGGCCCTGATGTCTCAGCTTCACTCACCGAGTCTTCGGATGCCGATAATAGTACTTCTAACAGCGCGCTGCTCCCCCCCGCCCCTCCATTCTTCTCGTCCGTCCTAGGTGATGTCACGATGCATACAGCACCTGGGATGAACGGGAGGGAAGGAGGGGCCGGCGGGGAGCAGCGCACAGTTAGCTGTGTTATTATCGGCATCGCGGCATGTATTTGAGCCGCTGCAAGTGGCCTCTCATGTGGTCGAGTCCGGGCCCCTAATGGCCTCGGGCCCTCGGGCGGCGCCCAAGTGACCGACTGGTCAGTCTGCCCCTGCCTGTATCATGTCTGCAGTCTCTGATCATCTTCTGTACCGTGTCTGCAGTCTCTGGTCATCTCTTGCAGTATGTCTGCAGTCTCTGACCATCTCCTGTACCATGCCTGCAGTCTCTGACCATCTCCTGTACCATGACTGCAGTCTCTGACCATCTCCTGTACCATGACTGCAGTCTCTGACCATCTCCTGTACCATGACTGCAGTCTCTGACCATCTCCTGTACTATTTCTGCAGTCTCTGACCATCTCCTGTACCATGTCTGCAGTCTCTGACCATCTCCTGTACCATGTCTGCAGTCTCTGACCATCTCCTGTACTATTTCTGCAGTCTCTGATCATCTCTTGCAGTATGTCTGCAGTCTCTGACCATCTCCTGTACCATGTCTGCAGTCTCTGACCATCTCCTGTACCATGTCTGCAGTCTCTGACCATCTCCTGTACCATGTCTGCAGTCTCTGACCATCTCTTGCAGTATGTCTGCAGTCTCTGACCATCTCCTGTACCATGTCTGCAGTCTCTGACCATCTCCTGTACCATGTCTGCAGTCTCTGACCATCTCCTGTACTATGTCTGCAGTCTCTGACCATCTCCTGTACCATGTCTGCAGTCTCTGACCATCTCCTGTACCATGTCTGCAGTCTCTGACCATCTCCTGTACCATGTCTGCAGTCTCTGACCATCTCCTGTACCATGTCTGCAGTCTCTGACCATCTCCTGTACTATTTCTGCAGTCTCTGATCATCTCCTATATCATGTCTGCAGTCTCTGATCATCTCCTGTACTATTTCTGCAGTCTCTGACCATCTCATGTACTATGTCTGCAGTCTCTGATCATCTCCTGTACTATGTCTGCAGTCTCTGATCATCTCTTATCTCCTGTACTCTTGTCACGGCTATACTAAAAAATAAAAAAACTAGTTATATATCGCGGTTAGATTGGCGGTGCAGTTGTACTTTTTCGGCGAGCGCTTTCTTTTTGTGCTATTTAACCCCTTGCTTACTGGCCACTTATGGCCCCCTCCTGCCCCGACCAATTTTCAGCTTTCGCCGCTGACGCACTTTCAATGTCAATGACGCGGTCATACAACACTCTACCCAAATTACATTTTTATCATTTTTTTCCCACATAAATAGAGACTTCTTTTGGTGATATTTAATCACAGTTGGGGTTTTTCTTTTTTTTGCTAAACAAACAAAGAAATATGGAAAATTCTGAAGAAAAAAAAAAAATCATGTTTAATAGTTTGTTATACAATTTTGCAAACAGGTAATTTTTCTGCTTCTTTGATATGCACTGACAGGTGGCGCTGGTGGGCGGCACTTGCGGGCGGCACAGATGGGCACTGGGGATCTGGTGGCACATCACCGTGATTGGGACTGATGTCCATGGCTATACATAAAAAAAAAATGTTGTTACATATTGCGGTTACATTGGCGGTGCAGTTGTACTTTTTTCGGCGAGCGTTTTCTTTTTGAGGTATTTAATCACCACGGGGGGGGGGTTTTGAATTTTTTGTGCCAAATAAAAAGGACCAACATTTGTGAAAAAAAAAAAAAATATGAAAATAAATAATCACAGACAGTACTAATTGTTTTTGTACAGAGGATATGAACACCAATAGTCTCATGATAGGGAGGTTGCAATAATGACTTGCTTTAAAAAAAATAATTAAATGGGTTTAAAATATTATTAATAAAGAATGGAATAAAATGTATCTTTAATTTCTTTTTAAAAAAAAAAACCTCCAATAAACACAGTTTATATAAAAAAAAAAAAAAAAATATATATATATATATATATATATATATATATATATATATATATATATATATTATTTTTTTTTATTACAAAAGTAAAAAAAAATACACCTTCCAGAGAATGGATTCGATCCATCGACCTCTTGGTTAGGGGGCCATTAGAATTTAGTTTCAAATTTTTCAATTTAGAAAATCAAATGCTAAAAGAAAAGGAAATTTTTAAAAACATTGGTCATCGAATGTACTGAGAATGTTTGTACGAACATTCGTATGAAAAAACCTACTAGCGTATGGCCAGCTTTATGTCCCCAGCGATATAATAACATGCATGTTATAATATAAATGTGTGTATATATTATAGCTCATAAGAAGAGGGAAATAATTATAACTACTGTTATTTGGTGCAATAAAAAATGTGGTTCGCTTCACGTTTATGCGTGTCATCCTTGCGCAGGGCACATGCTAATCTTCTCTGTATCGTTACAATTTGAGTATGCGTCCATAGACCGAATATGGGCCAAGGACAATACACATGTAACCTTATTCAGTATATAAACTCCTCATATAATGAACTGAACACATTAGGGAGAGTATTAAATATCCATATTTTACTTTATATATTCCAAACTAATTCTATAGATGACCTTTTTCCTGATAAATAATGTCTGTGAATTGAAAAGTTGATTTAAGTAAAGGAAATAAGCAGCATAAAGCATATATTGAAGCAAAACACCGTATGCAAATTAGCAGCTGAGCCGCAAAGCATTATGGGAGTGCAGAAGCCACCCACCAACCGTCATTGACTAGCTGCAACTGACACATAAACGCCTTATATATGATCGCAAAGGTTACCATAGCAACCAAGTAGCAGAGTGGCACAGCGGAAGCGTGCCGGGCCCATAACCTAGAGGTCGATGGATCGAAACCATCCTCCGCTAGGTATATATATATTTTTTTTTTTACTTTTCTAATTATTATTATTTTTTTAATATAAACTGTGTTTATTGGAGGCTTTTTTTTTAAAATACATTAAAGATACATTTTATTCCATTCTTTTTTTAATAATATTTTAAACCCATTTAATTAATTTTTTTAAGCAAGTCATTATTGCAACCTCCCTATCATGAGACTATTGGTGTTCATATCCTCTGTACAAAAACAATTAGTACTGTCTGTGATTATTTATTTTCATTTATTTTTATTTTTTTTCAGAAATGTTGGTCCTTTTCATTTGGCACAATAAATTTAAACCCCCCCCCCCCCCCCCCCCGTGGTGATTAAATACCACAAAAAGAAAGCGCTCGCTGAAAAAAGTACAACTGCACCGCCAATGTAACCGCAATATGTAAGGAGGGGCCGGCAGGGAGCAGCGCACAGTTAGCTGTGTTATTATCGGCATCGTGGCATGTATTTCAGCCGTTGCAAGTGGCAATTACTTTTGTAATTAAAAAAATTTAAACAGGGGGACACTCACACAGGAGGACACGCACACAGGAGGACACTCACACAGGGGGACACTCACACAGGGGGACACTCACACAGGGGGACACTCACACAGGGGGACACTCACACAGGGGGACACTCACACAGGGGGACACTCACACAGCACAGGGGGACACTCACACAGCACAGGAGGACACTCACACAGGGGGACACTCACACAGGGGGACACGCACACAGGAGGACACTCACACAGGGGGACACGCACACAGGGGGACACTCACACAGGGGGACACGCACACAGGAGGACACACACACAGGGGGACACTCACACAGCACAGGAGGACACTGTGGGGTGGGGGGACCCGGGGCCCTTACATCTGTACACTCCCCCCCATCACGTGTGGTGGCCCTGATGTCTCAGCTTCACTCACCGAGTCATCGGATGCCGATAATAGTACTTCTAACAGCGCGCTGCTCCCCCCCCGCCCCTCCATTCTTCTCGTCCGTCCTAGGTGATGTCACGATGCATACAGCACCTGGGATGAACGGGAGGGAAGGAGGGGCCGGCGGGGAGCAGCGCACAGTTAGCTGTGTTATTATCGGCATCGCGGCATGTATTTGAGCCGCTGCAAGTGGCCTCTCATGTGGTCGAGTCCGGGCCCCTAATGGCCTCGGGCCCTCGGGCGGCGCCCAAGTGACCGACTGGTCAGTCTGCCCCTGCCTGTATCATGTCTGCAGTCTCTGATCATCTTCTGTACCGTGTCTGCAGTCTCTGGTCATCTCTTGCAGTATGTCTGCAGTCTCTGACCATCTCCTGTACCATGCCTGCAGTCTCTGACCATCTCCTGTACCATGACTGCAGTCTCTGACCATCTCCTGTACCATGACTGCAGTCTCTGACCATCTCCTGTACCATGACTGCAGTCTCTGACCATCTCCTGTACTATTTCTGCAGTCTCTGACCATCTCCTGTACCATGTCTGCAGTCTCTGACCATCTCCTGTACCATGTCTGCAGTCTCTGACCATCTCCTGTACTATTTCTGCAGTCTCTGATCATCTCTTGCAGTATGTCTGCAGTCTCTGACCATCTCCTGTACCATGTCTGCAGTCTCTGACCATCTCCTGTACCATGTCTGCAGTCTCTGACCATCTCCTGTACCATGTCTGCAGTCTCTGACCATCTCTTGCAGTATGTCTGCAGTCTCTGACCATCTCCTGTACCATGTCTGCAGTCTCTGACCATCTCCTGTACCATGTCTGCAGTCTCTGACCATCTCCTGTACTATGTCTGCAGTCTCTGACCATCTCCTGTACCATGTCTGCAGTCTCTGACCATCTCCTGTACCATGTCTGCAGTCTCTGACCATCTCCTGTACCATGTCTGCAGTCTCTGACCATCTCCTGTACCATGTCTGCAGTCTCTGACCATCTCCTGTACTATTTCTGCAGTCTCTGATCATCTCCTATATCATGTCTGCAGTCTCTGATCATCTCCTGTACTATTTCTGCAGTCTCTGACCATCTCATGTACTATGTCTGCAGTCTCTGATCATCTCCTGTACTATGTCTGCAGTCTCTGATCATCTCTTATCTCCTGTACTCTTGTCACGGCTATACTAAAAAATAAAAAAACTAGTTATATATCGCGGTTAGATTGGCGGTGCAGTTGTACTTTTTCGGCGAGCGCTTTCTTTTTGTGCTATTTAACCCCTTGCTTACTGGCCACTTATGGCCCCCTCCTGCCCCGACCAATTTTCAGCTTTCGCCGCTGACGCACTTTCAATGTCAATGACGCGGTCATACAACACTCTACCCAAATTACATTTTTATCATTTTTTTCCCACATAAATAGAGCCTTCTTTTGGTGATATTTAATCACAGTTGGGGTTTTTCTTTTTTTTGCTAAACAAACAAAGAAATATGGAAAATTCTGAAGAAAAAAAAAAATCATGTTTAATAGTTTGTTATACAATTTTGCAAACAGGTAATTTTTCTGCTTCTTTGATATGCACTGACAGGTGGCGCTGGTGGGCGGCACTTGCGGGCGGCACAGATGGGCACTGGGGATCTGGTGGCACATCACCGTGATTGGGACTGATGTCCATGGCTATACATAA
>NW_027507789.1:3210488-3285488 GCF_037356315.1 Lithobates pipiens
GAACAGAGGTGCTGGGGGGATACAGTGGAGAACAGAGGTGCTGGGAGGGAACTACATTGGAGAACATAGGTGTGGGGGGGTCTACATCAGAGAACAGAGGTGTGGGGGGTCTACATTGGAAAATAGAGGTGTGGGGGGTCTACATTGGAAAACAGAGGTGCTGGGGGCTCTACATTGGAGAACAGAGGTGCTGGGGGTCTACATTGGAGAACAGCTGTGGGGGGTCTACATTGGAGAACAGAGGTGCTGGGGGGTCTACATTGGAGAACATAGGTGTGGGGGGGTCTACATTGGAGAACATAGGTGTGGGGGGGTCTACATTGGAGAACAGAGGTGCTGGGGGGTCTACATTGGAGAACATAGGTGTGGGGGGTCTACATTGGAAAACAAAGGTGCTGGGGGCTCTACATTGGAGAACAGAGGTGTGGGGGGTCTACATTGGAGAACAGAGGTGTGGGTGGGTCTACATTGGAGAACAGAGGTGCAGGGGGGATACAGTGGAGAACAGAGGTGCTGGGAGGGAACTACATTGGAGAACATAGGTGTGGGGGGGTCTACATCAGAGAACAGAGGTGTGGGGGGTCTACATTGGAAAACAGAGGTGCTGGGGGCTCTACATTGGAGAACAGAGGTGTGGGGGCTCTACATTGGAGAACAGAGGTGTGGGGGTCTACAGTGGAGAACAGAGGTGCTGGGGGGATACAGTGGAGAACAGAGGTGCTGGGGGGATACAGTGGAGAACAGAGGTGTAGGGGGATACAGTGGCGAACAGAGGTGCGGATGGCATACAGTAGAGAGCAGAGGTGCAAGGGTGTTCAATGGAGAACAGAGATGCTAGGGGGGGGGGGGGATACAGTGGAGAACAGAGGTGTGGGGTCTACATTAGAGAACAGAGGTGCTGGGGGGTCTACACTGGAGAACATAGGCGTGGAGGTGTCTACATTGGAGAACAGAGGTGCTGGGAGGTCTACATTGGAGAACAGAGGTGCTGGGAGGTCTACATTGGAGAACATAGGTGTGGGGGTGTCTACATTGGAGAACAGAGGTGCTGGGGGTCTACATTGGAGAACATAGGCGTGGGGGTGTCTACATTGGAGAACAGAGGTGCTGGGAGGTCTACAGTGGAGAACATAGGTGTGAGGGTGTCTACATTGGAGAACAGAGGTGCTGGGAGGTCTACATTGGAGAACAGAGGTGCTGGGAGGTCTACATTGGAGAACATAGGTGTGGGGGTTCTACATTGCAGACTTACAATCGCCACCCCCGCACCAGTAGGAGGGACCAAGGGTCCACTGGGAGGTCAGATGTGTGTACCTCCTCAGAGGGGGAAGAAGGCACTCCTGGAGCATGTAGACATCACTCTGCTGAGTAGAAAGAAATGTCAGTGCCGCTTGCCTTCTAGATGTCTCCTTGATACTCCTCACATTAATGGAAAAGATTGAGATCTCTGCCATAAGGAAAAAGGGTATGAGGTCTAGTCAGCAAGGGACCGAACTTGCCTCCCCGGAGGGGGGTCTTCCGTTGCTTCCTCTGCCTGTCATGTGTTCTCGGTCAGACTGAGCTCCTCCAGGACAGCCTCCATCATCTTTTGGTTGATGTTGAGGTCAGGCTCAGGGTCGGCCATGATCTCCTCCTCTCACCCCTCATCCTCATCCTCCTCCCCCGCCGACTCAAGGTCCTCCACTATTGGCTCTGGTTCATCGCTGTCGCGCTGGTCCCCATTGGGCCTTTTAGTGGAGGTGGCGGGTTCTTCTGCTCTTGGACTCCTTGGCTTCCATTTCCGGCTTCCTGTTGGTCCACTGGTGGGGGTGGAAGGGAGGGCGGGGAAGTCCTCCAGGGAGGACAGGTCCGGGGGGTGGGTGGGGGAGGGGTGGGGAGGGTCTCCTCCAGCACAGAGGTGGTGGGTGGGGGTGTGCTGGAGGCAGGGGTTGGGGCAGGGGCTGTGGCCGGGCAGGGGAAGGGGTCTGGGCGGGGGCCTGGGAAGGGGCTGGGGTAGGGGTGGTGGGAGTGGGCTTACCAGTGGCCTTCCGAGGGTTCCTTTGCTTTTTCCGGCTGCTTCTTCCCGGTGCTGGTGGATGGCTTGCCCTGGATCAGGGCTCCAGCATATGACCGGGTCCTCTGGGGGCAGTGTTTAAACACATGCTCGGCCGCTCCGCAGAGGTTGCAGGCTTTGGACCTTGGACAATCCTTGGTCTCATGGCCTGTGACCCTACAGAACCTGCAAGCAAGCTCTGTGCAATCCTTACCCATATGTCCGGTGTGGCTACACCTGTTACAGGTGTAGGGTATGCCGGGGTAGATGTCCAGGTGCTGGTGAAGGATGTCCCCCGAAGGGTAATTCCTGAACTTGCAGAGCACAGACCACTTACCTATCCAGAAGCCGTTGGCATCAAGGATTTGGACAGGGTCCTTCACCACGGTGCAGAACCTCTGGAGGTAGGTGGCTATGTCCTTACCTGGGGTATGGGGGTTCCTCCTGGCCACCATCACCCTCTTTTCGTCCCGTGTTATGGGGCAGTTCGCAGCGAACTTACGGAAAGGGGATTCAGGACCACTCGTCTTCACCATCTCCCAGTACCTTCTGCAGACCGGTAATGACACAAAAGTTATGAAGAAAATACCTTTTGTGAAGGCCTGGACTGAAAGCGTCTCCGCTTTGCTGAACCCCTGCTCCAGTATCATCTTCTTTCCGAAGATCTCCGGGGTCATGTCGGGGACTCTCCCGTCCACCTTTCTCAGCTGGCGTACGACCGTCTGTTTCATCCAAGGCTCCAAGGTGGGGAGCCCGTCGGCAGGCAGGTACGGCCTAGCTGGTCTCGGATGGCTGGTGCCGGCTGGGGTAGAGGTGGAGGTTGAGGCAGCGGCATGCCCCAGATCTCCAGAGGAAGTGGCTGGTTCAGGGTTCTTCTTCATACTGCTGGGACCTCTGATGTGATGGGAGGACCTCTGATGTGATGGGGGGGGGCTCTGATGTGATGGGAGGACCTCTGATGTGATGGAGAGACCTCTGATGTGATGGAGGGACCTCTGATGTGATGGGGGGGGCTCTGATGTGATGGGGGGGGGCTCTGATGTGATGGGAGGACCTCTGATGTGATGGAGAGACCTCTGATGTGATGGGGGGACCTCTGATGTGATGGGGAGGCTCTGATGTGATGGAGGGACCTCTGATGTGATGGGAGGGGGGCTCTGATGTGATGGGGGGGGCTCTGATGTGATGTGAGGACCTCTGATGTGATGGGGGGACCTCTGATGTGATGGAGGGACCTCTGATGTGATGGGGGGACCTCTGATGTGATGGGGGGACCTCTGATGTGATGGGGGGGGGCTCTGATGTGATGGAGAGACCTCTGATGTGATGGGAGACCTCTGATGTGATGGGAGACCTCTGATGTGATGGGAGACCTCTGATGTGATGGGGGGCCCTCTGATGTGATGAGGGGACCTCTGATGTGATGGGGGGACCTCTGATGTGATGGGGGCCCTCTGATGTGATGGGGGCCCTCTGATGTGATGGAGGGACCTCTGATGAGATGGGGGACCTCTGATGTGATGGGGGACCTCTGATGTGATGGGGGGACCTCTGATGTGATGGAGGGACCTCTGATGTGATGGAGGGACCTCTGATGTGATGGAGGGACTTCTGATGTGATGGGAGACCTATGATGTGATGGAGGGACCTCTGATGTGATGGAGGGACCTCTGATGGGATGGGGGACCTCTGATGTGATGGAGGGACTTCTGATGTGATGGGAGACCTCTGATGTGATGGGGGGACCTCTGATGTGATGGAGGGACCTCTGATGTGATGGAGGGACCTCTGATGTGATGGAGGGACTTCTGATGTGATGGGAGACCTATGATGTGATGGAGGGACCTCTGATGTGATGGAGGGACCTCTGATGGGATGGGGGACCTCTGATGTGATGGAGGGACTTCTGATGTGATGGGGGACCTCTGATGTGATGGAGGGACCTCTGATGTGATGGAGGGACCTCTGATGTGATGGGAGACCTATGATGTGATGGAGGGACCTCTGATGTGATGGAGGGACCTCTGATGTGATGGAGGGACCTCTGATGTGATGGAGGGACTTCTGATGTGATGGGAGACCTCTGATGTGATGGGGGGACCTCTGATGTGATGGAGGGACTTCTGATGTAATGGGAGACCTATGATGTGATGGAGGGACCTCTGATGTGATGGAGGGACCTCTGATGGGATGGGGGACCTCTGATGTGATGGGAGACCTATGATGTGATGGAGGGACCTCTGATGTGATGGAGGACCTCTGATGTGATGGAGGGACCTCTGATGTGATGGGGGGACCTCTGATGTGATGGGAGGATCTCCGATGCACAATGAGATGAAATAGATGAGGATGTACGCCATTTTGGGCGTATGCTACAAACAGAGTGCACATTCAGCGTGTCGTGCTTTACACAACCCCTGGCGTATAAACGCATAGTGCGGCATTGTCTAATCTCAATGGGCGACGATACGCCGGGAGAGTGACGAGGCAGGTTCTATATATATAAAAAAAAAAATTTTAATAGTTCAAAATAAGAGGGGAAAAAAATCCTAATTGAGCCCATATTATTATTATTATTATTATTACTTGGTGCAAGAAAATATGGAACGCTTCACGAATTTGCGTGTCATCCTTGCGCAGGGGCCATGCTAATCTTCTCTGTATCGTTCCAATTTTAGTATATGTCCTGCCGAAGCGAGGACAATCCAATGGTGACCCTCAGAGGTATATAAGGACAAACAGAGCCAGAAATGTCAGGTCATGGTGAGCCTGGTAATGATGTATGGGGGAGGGGGCGGGGATAATAAAGATCTAGGGATCAATGTATCGGTATGGATAACGATTTGAGGAAATGATTATGATCAGATCAGCTTCTCCTTACAACTACAGATCAGATACAAGCAGCACATGCAAATGAGCACAGCAGCCACAGAGGATTGTGGGAGGAGGGAGGGGCCATCCTTAGACCGTGTATCTAATTACATTGTAGCTGATTACATTGTAGTGTCAGTGTATTAGAAGCTGTTGCGGGGGATGGGAGGAGGACAAAATGCATAGAATTAGAGTCGGTGTCGATCATCTTTAGCTGCTTTCTCTTCAATAGTAAAATGTTGTTTATTCTGTGAGGCTCCTTTTAACCCTTTCACTACTAGACACGTTTTTGAAGTTTGTTTTTTGCACACATGGTTAATAAAACATTTGACATGTGGAGACCTCTAATATAATGGAGGACCTCTGATCTGATGGGGGGACTTCTGATGTGATGGGATAAGCTCTGATATGATGGAGGGACCTCTAACGTGATGGAAGTACCACTGATGGGGGGTGCCACTGATGTGAGGGCAGAACCTCTGATGTGATGGGGGACATCTGATGCAAAGGGGGGACCTTTGATCCAGTGGGGGACCTCTGATGTGATCTGAGGACCTCTGATGTGATTTGGTGATCTCTGATGTGATGGGGGGACCTTTGATTAGGGATGAGCTTCGTGTTCGAGTCGAACCCATGTTCGACTTGAACATTGGCTGTTCGACCGCTCGGCGAATTCCGAATATTATGGGACGTTTGCGCTAAATTCGAGGGGTGCATCACGGCCCATAATTCACTGCAGCATTGCAGTGCATTACTGGCTGATGATTGGCCAAGCATGCACTATGACCCACATGCTTGGCCAATCACAGCGCCGTCTGTACAGCGAGCTGTAATTGGCCAAATCCAGGGTGGCTTTGGCCAATCACGGCTCAGGGGGTTTAGTACATGCCCCACACTATATAAGGCCGCCTGCGCGGCGGCCTTGCGTAGTGTGTTGCGTCGGAGGAGAGAGATAGATGGAGAGACAGTGTCTTTGAATTTAATTTGAAGCTGTTGCAATTACAGTCTGTGTATTGTGCCACCTGCACAGTGTACACCTAAAGCTACCCCAATTGCTGATGTTCTGCTGGTCCTATACCACAGGCAGGCAGCTGCAGCAATTGCAGTCAGTGTATTGTGCGACCTGCACAGCGTACACCTAAAGCTTCCCCAATTGCTGGTGTTCTGCTGATCCTATACCACAGGCAGGCAGCTGCAGCAATTACAGCCTGTGTATTGAGCCATCTGCACAGTGTACACTTAAAGCTACCCCAATTGCTGGTGTTCTCATAGTAATAATACTACATGCAGGCAGTTGATTCTGCTAGCTGCAGTATAATCAGTATATACATCCCAGCTGTGTGCAGCTACATCTCCCTGCAGGCTATTAGTATGTCTGGAAGGCCAACAAGGAGAGGCAGACAGTCACAAGCCAATAAAAGAGGGCAAGCAGGCTCTGTGTCTAGAGGCAACAGTGCTGGTCGTGGACGCGATGCATCCTCATCAGAACGTGACCATGGGACATGCTTGTCCTTATTTTCGGCAGCTGGGTGCGTTGAGCCGAAGACTTGGTAGAATGATGACCAAGCCCTCCTCATCCTCCTCATCCTCTCTCACCCAGGCTCAGGGTACAGGCAAAGCAGCTGCCAAAGCGGCCTTTTCCCTCATCTCAATGGCATCAGTCACTCCTTCCCTAGCCCCACCATGTCCTCCTGAGGAGTCCCCCGAACTGTTTGAGCACAGTGTTGGGTACATGCTCAATGAGGATGCCCAGCGTTTTGAAGGCTCTGATGATGATACCCAGCTAGAGGAAGGCAGTAATGTGAGCCCAGAGAGAGGGGATGCCCAAGAAGGACAGCAATCTGGCAGTCATGTTTTTTTGATTGAAAATGTATACTTTATTTTGCAAGAAAATATACAAAAAAACAAATACTTTAAACAGGGTACATTCCACTCTGTACCACACCTCCAAAATGCTACTATTACCGGTGATTCTGACACACCTCTCTCCTCTACCCCCTTCTCTTCTTCTTCCTCCATGGGTTCTTTCTGTGATTTGTCCTCGGAACCAGCGGTGCTCTGGCGTTCAAGGGGCTGCGCAAGTACGCAGGCAAAAAGATGCCATGCCGTGCTTGCGCTGGTGTGCTTTGGGGACAAGAGCCACACTGGGGCAGAGATTCTGATAGCTCTGCAGGGGTGTTTTAGGGATAATTTACAGTCCCAAGAAACCCGTGGACTTGTACATGGCTGGGAGGAGGTGGCTGCGGATCATGTCGTCCTTAGTGACCTTGAGGACTCTGAACCGAATACCTCAGCTAACCTACGCTGCATGGCCTCCCTGATCCAGCAAAGCCTGTGGAAGGATCCTCGTATTCGTGGGATCAAGGAGAGGGATCATTACTGGCTGGCAACTCTCCTTGATCCATGGTACAAGGGTAAAGTTGCGGACCTTATCTTGCCATCGCAGAGGGAGCAGAGGATGAGACCTCTTCGGGAGAACTTGCAGAAAGGCCTGTGCAAAGCGTTCCCAGAGACTGGGAGGTTACAAATTCCTGGTCCTGGACAACGTGTTGCTGAGGCTTCGGTCAGTCATAGAAGGAGCGGTGGAGAAGGTGGCCGTCTGACCGATGCATTCAGACAATGTTTTAGTCCGCAGCCCCAAGGTATGATCGGTTCCAGCAACCATCGCCAGCGTCTGATTTACATGGTGCAGGAAGACCTAGGGGCAAGATCAGACTTGGACACCTTTCCCACCAAAAATCCTCTGGGTTACTGGGTCTTGAGGATGGATCACTGTCCAGAGCTTGCACAGTATGCAATTGAGCTACTGGCCTGTCCTGCATCCAGCGTTCTTTTGGAACGCACATTCAGTGCTGCTGGAGGCTTTGCAATCGATCACAGGGTGCACCTGTCCACCGACTCGGTTGATCGACTGACCTTCATAAAAATGAATCAGTCTTGGATCACCGCTAGCTACCAAGCACTTGAAGCTGATGTAACTGAATAATTTTTTTGATAGCTTGGAAGAACATTTTTGGTTCTGGGTGCTGCCACCAGTGGCTAAGGCCCAATTTTTCAGCCCCTCTTTAACAGAGGCGTGTAATTACAATTTTTGATGCAATATTTTGCAGGAAGGTTCCTTGCTGCGCTCAACTACAATATTTGTGAGTGGTTGCAGTGTTGTGGCACCAGCACCAGTGCCTAAGGCCCAATTTTTCAGCCCCTGTTTAACAGGGGCAATTAATTACAATTTTTGATGTAATACATTGCAGCAGGGCTTATTCCTGCACTCCTACTTGAGTATCTGTGAGGGGTTGCAGTGTCGTGGCACCACCACCACCAAAGGCCCAATTTTTTTTACCACTGTTCAACAATGGCATGTAATTACAATTCTTGATATAATAGTTCACAGCAGGGCGCTCCAGCGCCCACCAAGAGTCACTTTGAGGGCTTACAGTGTTGTGGCAAAACCAACACCTTATGCCCAAATTTCTGCAGAACATATAGAGCAGGCCCCTACTTTCAAACATCCAACCTACAAACGTCTCCTACTTGCAAACGGAAGGAGACAACAGGAAGTGAGATGAAATCTACACCTAGGAAGGGAAATTCTCTCCTGTAAGAGTTGATAAGGGAAAAACGTGTCTCCTCTCCACTGATGCTTTATCACCAATCCTTGTTTTACTAAAAAAAACACATTTTCAGAAAACATTTGCCATTGGGACAGAAAGTGAGGTGAAATCTTCTGAAGAGGTGCACAGACAGCGAAAAAAAATGATACAGGGGTGATAACCCTTCCCTATGTTTTCCAAAAAGCTTAAAAATAGATTTTTTGACTGGAGCTACACTTTAAAAATGTACCAGTTCAAAATTACAAAACAGATTCTACTTAACACAACAAACCTACACAGTCCCTGTCTTGTTTGCACCACCTGTATACTGCTGTTCTGAGTATATAGGGCAGTGATTCTCAACCAGGGTTCCTCCAGAGGTTGTAGGGGTTCCTTCAGCATTGGGAAATTTCTGCCTCTCAGATAAGTTCCCACCGACACCATTGATCTTTTTAACTATCTGTAAGGAGGTAATTCTTCCCAATGACCACAAGTGTAAGGACCATTCTTCAACACTGACTATCACACTAATGTATCATGAGTTGTAGATTTCTCATTTTTAGCAGGGGTTCCCCAAGACCGGAAAATTATTTGAAGGGTTCCTCTGTGTTGAAAAGGTTGAGAAAGGGCCCCACGCCGTTCCTTTTTTTAATTTGGGTACGGGGTTCCCTTTAATATCCATACAAGACCCAAAGGGGCTGGTAATGGGCGGGGTGGGGGGTGGGGTACCCATGCCATTTTTCTCAATGATTTTTATCCATATTGCTGGGACCAGACACTACATTAAAACCGCAAGCAGTTTTAAATGACTTTTTTTCCGTTAAATGTCATTTTGTGCAGGGACTGTTCTAAACACGGAAGACACATGGCACTTCACAGGAATACTATAGACACACCCCCAGGCACCATATTTAAAGGAACATTTAACTTTTTTTTTTCACTTTAAGCATCATTAAAATCAGTGCTCCCAAAAAAAAAACCGTCCATTTTAAAACTTTTTTTTGCATTGATACATGTCCCCTGGGGCAGGACCCGGGTCCCCAAACCCTTTTTAGGACAATAACTTGCATATTAGCCTTTAAAATTAGCATTTTTGATTTTGAACGTTCGAGTCCCATAGACTTTAAAGGGGTTCTAAAGTTCGTGCACATTTTCGGTCCGTTTGCAGGTTCTGGTGCAAACCGAACCGGGGGGGTGTTTGGCTCATCCCTACCTCTGATCTGATGAGAGAACTCTGATGTGATGGGAGGGGAGTTCTGATGTGATAGGATGGGATGACCTCTGATGTGGTGGGGGGACCTCTGATGTGATGGGAGGCCATCTGATGTGTTAGGAGGACCTCTAATGTGATGGGAGGCCATCTGATGTGATGGGGGGACCTCTGATCTGATGAGGGAACTCTGATGTGAGGGGAGGGGAGTTCTGATGTGATGGGATGACCTCTGATGTGTTAGGATGACCTCTGATATGATGGAGGACCCTCTAATGTGATGGGGAGGTGGGAGTGGACCTCTGATTTTTTGGTAGGATCGCTGATGTGATGGGGGGCCTCTGATGTGATTGGGAGTACTCTGATCTGATGGGGGAACCTATGATGTGATGGGGGAACCTATGATGTGATGGGAGGGGAGTTCTGATGTGATAGGATGGGATGACCTCTGATGGGGGGACCTCTGATGTGATGGGAGGCCATCTGATGTGTTAGGAGGACCTCTGATGTGTTAGGATGACCTCAGATGTGATGGGAGGCCATCTGATGTGATGGGGGGTCCTCTGATCTGAATAGGGAACTGTGAGGGGAGGGGAGTTCTGAATGGGATGGGATGGGATAACCTCTGTTGTGTTAGGATGACCTCTGATGTGATGGGGGGGACATCTGATCTGATTGAGGGGACCTCTGATGTGAGGGTGGGGAGTTCTGATGGGATGGGATGGGATAACCTCTGTTGTGTTAGGATGACCTCTGATGTGATGGGGGACATCTGATCTGATGAGGGAACTCTGAGGGGAGGGGAGTTCTGATGGGATGGGATGACCTCTGTTGTGTTAGGATGACCTCTGATATGATGGAGGACCCTCTAATGTGATGGGGAGGGGGGAGTGGACCTCTGATTTCTTGGGAGGACCTCGGATGTGATGGGGGGACCTCTGATGTGATTGGGAGTACTCTGATCTGATGGGGGAACCTATGATGTGATTGGGGGAACCTATGATGTGATGGGGGGAACCTATGATGTGAGCGGGGGACCTAATGATGTGATGGGGGGACCTCTGATGGGATGGGATGACCTCTGATGTGTTAGGATGACCTCTGATATGATGGAGGACCCTCTAAACTAAAGGGGGCCTTGAGAGGCAAGGAAGTCCTCCTCTTCCTGCCTCTGTTCTGCCTCAAGTGCCCTGTCCATTATTCCACGCAGTGTAGCTCCAACAGGTGGACAAGAGGTACAGTGTCATTGATGCATGCACTGTCACTGTCAAAAAACAAGCTCCCCTGACCCTGTCCTGGGGCCGTAGTCGCACAGGTACACATTGATGGCCCTCTGCTGCGTTTGCAGCCGCTGCAGCATGGCCAACGTTGAGTTCCACCTGGTGTCACAGATTAGGCGGTTCTTGGGCAGGTTCAATTCCTTTTGGACGTCAGCCAGCCGAGCACTGGCATTATATGACCGGCAAAAATGCACACAGACTTTCCTGGCCTGCCTCAGGGACATCCTGTAAGCCCGGGTACAGGGCCGTCTTTAATATTGATTGGACCTGGGCAAAAATTTTTCTCGGGGGTCCCCCCCATGCAATTTTGCTCTCCACCTGCTCTGAGACATACAATAAATAGCAGCTAGACTTAAAATCAGTTTACTGAGTCAGATCAGGCAGCGATTGCGATTGGTTGCCAGAGATTACAGCATATCATTACTGCTTACTGACTGGTTGCTAGAGGTTACAGCACACATTATGGCTCACTGATTAGTTGCTAGAGGTTACAGCAAAATGATTTCTGCTTGTTAATTGGTTGCTAGAGATTACTGTAAAGTAATACTGCTCACTGATTGGCTGCTAGAAGTCACAGCACATCATCTCCTCAACTGCAGAGGAGCATGATACATATATGAATGCTGCCTTTATTTACATATAAATGCTGCCAGCTGCATCTATTTACTTAGTAATGCCACCACTATTTACATATGAATGCCAGTTAATGTAAACACAGGATCTGCAGGTGAGTCACCTGTACACAGCAATAGGGCAGAGCTGGGCAGCATTAGTACCAGCACTTCTCACTGAGATATCGGGACATAGCACAGGACTAAAACTTCAATGGGACAAGGGAATTTACACTGGGATAGTTGGCAAGTATGAGGCAGCTGCTTTGGGCCCCCACAACAATGACAGGGCCCAGGGCAGCTGCCCCTTTTGCCCTGCCTTAAAGACGGCCCTGCCCGGGTACCTGCCCAAGCAATTGTGGTAGCTTTAGGTGTACACTGTGCAGATGACACCATACACCGACTGTAAATTACTGCAGCTGTCTGCTGTATAGGATCTGAAGAACAACAGTAATTGGAGTAGCTTTAGGTGCACACTGTGTAGATGGCACAGTACACAACTGTAATTACTGCAGCTGCCTGCGGTATAGGATCAGCATAACACCAGCAATTGGGGTAGCTTTAGGCGTATACTGTGCAGGTGGCACAATACACCGACTGTAATGGCTGCAGCAGCTGCCTGTGGTATAGGACCAGAAGAACACCAGCAATTGGGTTAGCTTTAGGTGTACACTGTGCAGGTGGCACAATACACCGACTGTACTTGCTACAGCTGCCTGTGGTATAGGATCTGCAGAACACCAGCAATTGGGTTAGCTTTAGGTGTACACTGTGCAGGTGGCACAATACACCGACTATAATTGCTACAGCTGCCTGCGGATAGGATCAGCATAACACCAGCAATTGGGGTAGCTTTAGGCGTACACTGTGCAGATGGCACAATACACCGACTGTAATTGCAACAGCTTCAAATGAAATTCAAAGACACTGTCTCTCTGTCTATCTCTCTCCGCCGACGCAACACACTATGCAAGGCCTTATATAGTGTGGGGCATGTACTAAACCCCCTGAGTCATAATTGGCCAAAGCCACCCTGGATCAAAGGTCCCCCCATCACATCAGAGGTCCTCCCATCACATCAGAGGTCCTCCCATCACATCAGAGGTCTCCCAATCACATCAGAGGTCCCCTACCGGATCAGAGGTTCCCCCTTTGCATCAGATGTCCTCTCATCACATCAGAGGTCCCCTCATCACATCAGAGCTCCTACCATCACATCAGACATCCTCCTATCAAATCAGAGATCCCCCATAACATCAGAGGTCCCCCCATCACATCAAAGGTCCCCCATCACATCACAGATCCACCCATCTCATCAGATGTCCCTTTATCACATCAGAGGCCCTTTATCACATCAGAGGTTCTACCCTCACATCAATGCCCCCCCAATCAGTGGTACTTCCATCACGTTAGAGGTCCCTCCATCATATCAGAGGTTATCCCATCACATCAGAGCTCCCCCCATCAGGTCAGAGTACCCCCCTTTTTTTTGGGAAAAGTCTGTGGCGTGCAAAACACACCCAAAAACTTCCACCCGGTGCCAAAAAAAGTGGACACACATCAAGAGTGAACACAAAAATGTGCAACGGGTGTACCACTGTCCTCCATGAGGAAGAACCTTACCCTGATCCCCCGGGGCGTTAGGCTCCAGACGGGGACTGAGGTACCAAATACATGGCCCATCTGGCCGAAATCAGATGACCGCCTTTCTCCGGAAGGTCTGCCGAAACAGACCCACCCAGGTACTTGGTTGGGGCTCCCCCAAAGGGAGACCACCCCAAGAGAGAGGGTGAACCAAGCCAGAAGGCCTATGTCCACCCCCTCACAAGACTTTCAGGGTTGGCCCGAAGACCGACACCCTACTCATCACACGTGCACAGTGACAAACAGAGACGTGACACACACAAAATAAATAAATAAATGAAGTGGGGAAGGGATAGTGGAGAGGAGAGTGAACAAGGTGGCCATTGTGTAACACAATGACCAGGCCGACCCCCCATCACATCAGAGGTCCTCCATTATATTAGAGGTCCCCACATGTCAAATGTTTTATTAACCATGTGCGCAAAAAACAAGCAAACTACAAAAACGGGTCTAGTAGTGAAAGGGTTAAAAGGAGCCTCGCAGAATTAACAACATTTTACTATTGAAGAGAAAGCAGCTAAAGATGATCGACACCGACTCTAATTCTATGCATTTTGTCCTCCTCCCATCCCCCGCAACAGCTTCTAATACACTGACACTACAATGTAATCTGCTACAATGTAATTAGATACAGTCTAAGGATGGCCCCTCCCTCCTCCCACAATCCTCTGTGGCTGCTGTGCTCATTTGCATGTGCTGCTTGTATCTGATCTGTAGATGATTGGTTATTGATCTGTGTATGGAACATCGGAATGTGTTATAAGGAGAATCTGTTCTGATCATATTCATTTCCTCAAATCACCACCGATACATTGATCTGTAAATCTTTATTACCACCCCCCCCATACATTATTACCAGGCTCACCATGACCTGATATTTCTGGCTCTGGTTGTCCTTATATACCTCTGAGGGTCTCCATTGGATTGTCCTCGCTTCGGCAGGACATATACTAAAATTGGAACGATACAGAGAAGATTAGCATGGCCCCTGCGCAAGGATGACACGCAAATTCGTGAAGCGTTCCATATTTTCTCCCCCCCCCCTATGGTTTCAGCCTAAAGTCCAAGGGGGTGTATGTGGCGCGGGCTTTTTTTTTTTGGCTGGGCTGTGTTGTTGTGTGGTAGGGAGTAAGCTCACTTGTTGGTTGCCTGGCTACCAGTGCCTATCAATGCTGACCACTAAACTCACCTACCTGACACACACTGACCTTTACACGGACCTACCTACCTGACATGCATGCAGGGCCGATCCTAGGGTCACAGACGCCTGGGTGCAGAAATATTTCTGCAGAAGGTACTGGGAGATGGTGAGGACGAGTGGTCCTGAATCCCCTTTCCGTAAGTTCGCTGCGAACTGCCCCATAACACGGGACGAAAAGAGGGTGATGGTGGCCAGGAAGAACCCCCATACCCCAGGTAAGGACATAGCCACCTACCTCCAGAGGTTCTGCACCGTGGTGAAGGACCCTGTCCAAATCCTTGATGCCAACGGCTTATGGATAGGTAAGTGGTCTGTACTCTGCAAGTTCAGGAATTACCCTTCAGGGGACATCCTGCACCAGCACCTGGACATCTACCCCGGCATACCCTACACCTGTAACAGGTGTAGCCACACCGGACATATGGGTAAGGATTGCACAGAGCTTGCTTGCAGGTTCTGTAGGGTCACAGGCCATGAGACCAAGGATTGTCCAAGGTCCAAAGCCTGCAACCTCTGCGGAGCGGCCGAGCATGTGTTTAAACACTGCCCCCAGAGGACCCGGTCATATGCTGGAGCCCTGATCCAGGGCAAGCTATCCACCAGCACCGGGAAGAAGCAGCCGGAAAAAGCAAAGGAACCCTCGGAAGGCCACTGGTAAGCCCACTCCCACCACCCCTACCCCAGCCCCTTCCCAGGCCCCCGCCCAGACCCCTTCCCCTGCCCGGCCACAGCCCCTGCCCCAACCCCTGCCTCCAGCACACCCCCACCCACCACCTCTGTGCTGGAGGAGACCCTCCCCACCCCTCCCCCACCCACCCCGGACCTGTCCTCCCTGGAGGACTTCCCCGCTCTCCCTTCCACCCCCACCAGTGGACCAACAGGAAGCCGGAAATGGAAGCCAAGGAGTCCAAGAGCAGAAGAACCCGCCACCTCCACTAAAAGGCCCAATGGGGACCAGCGCGACAGCGATGGACCAGAGCCAATAGTGGAGGACCTCGAGTCGGCGGGGGAGGAGGATGAGGATGAGGGGGGAGAGGAGGAGATCATGGCCGACCCTGAGCCTGACCTCAACATCAACCAAAAGATGATGGAGGCTGTCCTGGAGGAGCTCAGTCTGACCGAGAACACATGACAGGCAGAGGAAGCAACGGAAGACCCCCCTCCGGGGAGGCAAGTTCGGTCCCTTGCTGACTAGACCTCATACCCTTTTTCCTTATGGCAGAGATCTCAATCTTTTCCATTAATGTGAGGAGTATCAAGGAGACATCTAGAAGGCAAGCGGCACTGACATTTCTTTCTACTCAGCAGAGTGATGTCTACATGCTCCAGGAGTGCCTTCTTCCCCCTCTGAGGAGGTACACACATCTGACCTCCCAGTGGACCCTTGGTCCCTCCTACTGGTCCGGGGGTGGCGATTGTAAGTCTGCAATGTAGAACCCCCACACCTATGTTCTCCAATGTAGACCTCCCAGCACCTCTGTTCTCCATTGTAGACACCCTCACACCTATGTTCTCCAATGTAGACACCCCCACGCCTATGTTCTCCAATGTAGACCCCCAGCACCTCTGTTCTCCAATGTAGACCCCACACCTCTGTTCTCCACTGTATCCCCCCCCCCTAGCATCTCTGTTCTCCATTGAACCCCCTTGCACCTCTGCTCTTTACTGTATGCCTTCCGCACCTCTGTTTGCCACTGTATCCCCCTACACCTCTGTTCTCCAATGTATCCCCCCAGCACCTCTGTTCTCCACTGTAGACCCCCACACCTCTGTTCTCCAATGTAGACCCCACCACACCTCTGTTTTCCAATGTAGACCCCCCACACCTCTGTTCTCTGATGTGGACCCCCCCCACACCTATGTTCTCCAATGTAGTTCCCCCCCCCCAGCACCTCTGTCCTCCACTGTATCCCCCCAGTACCTCTGTTCTCCAATGTAGACCCCCCACACCTCTGTTCTCCAATGTAGACCCCCCACACCTCTGTTCTCCAATGTAGAGCCCCCAGCACCTTTGTTTTCCAATGTAGACCCCCCCACCTCTGTTCTCAAATGTAGAGCCCCCAGCACCTTTGTTTTCCAATGTAGACCCCCCCACACCTATGTTCTCCAATGTAGACCCCCCAGCACCTCTGTTCTCCAATGTAGACCCCCCACAGCTGTTCTCCAATGTAGACCCCCAGCACCTCTGTTCTCCAATATAGACCCCCCCAGCACCTCTGTTCTCTACTGTATCCCCCCAGCACCTCTGTTCTCCACTGTAGACCCCCCATACCTCTGTTCCCCACTGTATCCCCCACCTTTTGTCCCCACTGTAAACCCCCCCCCCCACAACACACAAATCAGTTGCTCTCTATACCCCCTTGCACATCCGTTCTCCCCCCCCCCCCCTGCACATCAGTTCCTCTCTGCAGGCTGGGGACAGAAAGCAGCAGAAAGCAGGAGGACAGATTAGTTAGTGAAGCTTTTCACTCTTGTTATCTTGTTGTGTACTGTTGCCATGGCTATACTAAAAAAAATAAAAAAAAATAATGTAGATACATATTGCGGTTAGATTGGCGGTGCAGTTGTACTTTTTCGGCAAGCGCTTTCTTTTTGTGGTATTTAATCACCACGGGGGGGGGGGGGGGGTTAATTTTTTTGCCAAATCAAAAGGACCAACATTTGGGGGGAAAAAAAAAATGGAAATAAATAAAGTATCACAGACAGTGCTAATTGTTTTTGTACAGAGAATATGAATACAAATACTCTCATGATAGGGAGGCTGCAATAATGACTTGCTTAAAAAAAAAAAAATTAAATGGGTTTAAAATATTATTAAAAAACGAATGGAATAAAATATATCTTTAATTTCTTAAAAAGCCTCCAATAAACAGTTTATATTTAAAAAAAAAAAAAATATATATATATAGATATATACATATATATATATATATATATATATATATATATATATACATATATATATATATACATATATATATAATCTTTTTTAATTACAAAAGAAAAAAAAAAGACACCTAGCAGAGGATGGTTTCGATCCATCGACCTCTGGGTTATGGGCCCAGCACGCTTCCGCTGCGCCACTCTGCTACTTAGTCACTAAAGGCACTTTTTGGTTTCTATGTAACTCATTTATGTGTAAGTTGTAGCCATTCAATGACGGCTGGTGGGCGGGTTCTGCACTCCGCCAATGCTTGGCGGCAGAGCAGCTCATTTGCATACGTTGCTTTGCTTCAAAATATGCTTTATGCCGTTTATTTCCTTTAGTTCATTATTTGGAGGCTTTATATACAGATCAGGGTCATCGTTGGACTGTCTTTGGCCCATATTGGCAGGACATAAACTAAAATTGGAACGATACAGATAAGATTAGCAAGGCCCCTGCGCAAGGATGACACGCAAATTCGTGAAGCGTTCCATATTTTCTTGCACCAAATAATAATAATATGTGCTCAATTCTGATTTTTTTTCCCTCTTATTATGAACTATTAAAAAAAAAAAAAATTAATAAAATAAAATGTATATATATATATACCCCTGCACAAGGATGACACGTATAATCGCGAGGCGTTCCATATTTTCTCTGGCCATACACTAGTAGGTTTTTTCATATGAATGTTCGTACAAACATTCTCAGTACGTTCGATGACCAATGTTGTTAAACATTTCCTTTTCTTTTAGCATTTGATTTTCTAAATTGAAAAATGTGAAACTAAATTCTAATGGTGTATGACCGGTTTTTGGTTTCACGCACGCGGCCGTATGTGTAACGCACCACACGGCAGAATGCGCCATATCTGTGTTTGGAGCATACACCCAAAATGGCGCACAGCCTCATCTATTTCATCTCATTGGGCGCTGAGTCCCTGCAGAGTGACTACACAGGCTCTGTGCATGAAGCCTTAAAAGTCGCATTGGAGGTTCCCATTACATCAGAAGTCCTCCCATCACATAAGAGTCCCCTCCCCCCTCATTACATCGGAGGCACTCTCATGACATCAGAAGTCCTCCCATCACATAAGAGTCCCCTCCCCCCTCATTACATCGGAGGCACTCTCATGACATCAGAAGTCCTCCCATCACATAAGAGTCCCCTCCCCCCTCATTACATCGGAGGCACTCTCATGACATCAGAAGTCCTCCCATCACATAAGAGTCCCCTCCCCCCTCATTACATCGGAGGCACTCTCATGACATCAGAAGTCCTCCCATCACATAAGAGTCCCCTCCCCCCTCATTACATCGGAGGCACTCTCATGACATCAGAGGTTCTCCCAAGAAATCAGAAGTCCACCCCCCCCCATCACATTAGCGGGTCCTCAATCAAATCAGAGGTCATCCCATCCTATCACATCAGAGGTCCCTCATCAGATCAGAGGTCCTCCCTTTGCATCAGAGGTCCTACCATCACATGAGATGTCCTCCTATCAAATCAGAGATCCCTCCAAAACATCAGTTGTCCTCCCATCTCATCAGAGGTCCCCCCCATCACATCAGAGGTCCCCCCATCACATCAGAGCCCCCCATCACATCAGAGGTCCCCCCATCACATCAGAGGTCCCCCCATCACATCAGAGCCCCCCATCACATCAGAGGTCCCCCCCATCACATCAGAGCCCCCCATCACATCAGAGCCCCCCATCACATCAGAGGTCCTCCCATCACATGTCTCTATATCATATCAGAGGTCCCCCATCTCATAAAGATGTCCTTCCATCACATCAGAGGTCCCCTTATCCCATCCGAGGGATCCCAATCACATCAGTGCTCCCCCCCCCCCCCCCATCTATCAGTGGTACTCCCATCACGTTATAGTTTCCACCATCACATCAGAGGTTCTCCCATTGCATCAGAGCTCCTACCATCACATCAGCTGTCCTCCTATCAAATCAGAGATCCCCCCAAAACATCAGAGGTCCCTCCACCACATCAGAGGTCCCTCCATCATATGTCTCTATATCACATAAGATGTCCTCCCATCTCATCAAAGGTCCCCCCTCACATCAGTGCGCCCCCCCCCCCCCCAGTGGTACTTCCATCACGTTGGAGGTTCCACTATCACATTAGAGGTCCCTCCATCATGTCAAAGTTCCCCCATCAGATCAGATGACTCCCCCCCCATCAGAGGTCCTCCATTATATTAGAGGTCCCCACATGTCAAATGTTTTATTAACCATGTGTGCAAAAAACACGCAAACTTCAAAAACGTGTCTAGTAGTGAAAGGGTTAGAAGGAGCCTCGCAGAATAAACAACATTTTACTACTGAAGAGAAAGCAGCTAAAGATGATCGACACCGACTCTAATTCTATGCATTTTGTCCTCCTCCCATCCCCCGCAACAGCTTCTAATACACTGACACTACAATGTAATCTGCTACAATGTAATTAGATACAGTCTAAGGATGGCCCCTCCCTCCTCCCACAATCCTCTGTGATGGCTGCTGTGCTCATTTGCATGTGCTGCTTGTATCTGATCTGTAGATGATTGGTTATTGATCTGTGTATGGAACATCGGAATGTGTTGTAAAGAGAAGCTGATCTGATCATATTAATTTCCTCAAATCACTACCGATACATTGATCTGTAAATCTTTATTACCACCCCCCCCATACATTATTACCAGGCTCACCAAGACCTGACATTTCTGGCTCTGGTGGTCCTTATATACCTCTGAGGGTCACCATTGGATTGTCCTCGCTTCGGCAGGACATATACTAAAATTGGAACGATACAGAGAAGATTAGCATGGCCCCTGCGCAAGGATGACACGCAAATTCGTGAAGCGTTCCATATTTTCTTGCACCAAATAATAATAATAATATGTGATCAATTAGGATTTTTTTCCCTCTTATTATGAACTACTAAAAAAATAAAAAATTATATATAGAGGTTTCATGCATGCGGACGTACAGAGCGCAGAACCTGCCTAGTCGCCCATTGAGATTAGACAATGCCACACTATGCGGTTATGCGCCAGGAGTTGTGTAAAGCACGACACGCTGAATGCGCACTCTGTTTGTAGCATACGCCCAAAATGGCGTACATCCTCATCTATTTCATCTCATTGTGCATCAGAGGTCCCCCCATCACATCAGAGGTCCTCTCATCACATCAGAGCCCCCCCATTACATCAGAACCCCCATCACATCAGAGGTCCCCCCATCACATCAGAGGTCCCCCCATCACATCAGAGGTCCCCCCCGTCACAGATCCTTCCATCACATAAGAGCCCCCCCATCACATCAGAGGTCCTCTCATCACATCAGAGGTCCCCCCATCACATCAGAGGTCCCCCCATCACATCAGAGGTCCTCTCATCACATCAGAGCCCCCCCATTACATCAGAACCCCCATCACATCAGTGGTCCCCCCCATCACATCAGAGGTCCCCCCATCACATCAGAGGTCCCCCCATCACATTATAGCAATTAAATGAAAAAAAAAAATACATTATTAATATAATATATATGCAATTTTTTAAATTCCTTTTACTGCCACCACTTTATGTCACATGTCATATTATTTTATCCATGTGTGCAAAAAAACAAACAAACAAGTTCAAAACGGGTCTGGTAGTGATAGGATTAAAAGGGAGCCTCGCAGAAAAAACATTTTACTATTAAAGAGGGAGTCCACCTAAGAAAAAATATTAAAAGCCAGCAACTACAAATACTGCAGCTGCTGACTTTTAATATACAGACACTTACCTGTCCCAGGGTCCAACGATGCCGAAGCCGATCAGCTCTTGGCCGCCGCCATCCTCTGTGCGGGAATCAGGAAGTGAAGCGTCGCGGCTTCACTTCCCGGTTCCCTACTGCGCATGTGCAAGTCGCACTGCGCATCCTGACTGGTCCCCGCTATCTTCTGGGACCCGTGCATGTCCCAGCAGACAGCACGGGGGTGGGGCGGGAAGAGGCGTAGACTCCCATGGGAATCTATGCCCTGAAGTGGGTGCAAATCCCTGTCTTAGACAGGTATCTGCACCCCCCTGAATGGTGCCAAATGTGACACCGGAGGGAGGGGGGTCCGAAAAGCAGAAGTTACATTTTTGTGTGGACCTCCGCTTTAAACAATCACCCGCGCTATGTGTAAGATCGGGATAAAACTTTCCGCTGCTGTGCGTGAAAAAAAAAAAAGTCAAACATATGGAACAAAATGGTGTATAAATATATAGACCACTATATAGACCACAGCGCAAACAAACCCAAATAAAGTAGATTAGAGGGCTAGGAATGTGCGTAAATCATGTAGGCGGAAGAAACTGTAAAAAAATATGAGTTATGAGCAAGCATGTGGCCAGTGAAAGTTCAAATAAATGTGCAAAATTGCATTAATAAAGTTCCAATTGCAAAACCTCGTTCACAATCTCTGTGCTGCCAATTCCCAAAGTGCTGCAAGAAAGTAACTATCCACATAAATGGTAACGTGCCCCACCGCTCCATCCCTCCATCCCTATCCCCATCCCCCATCCCTCCATCCCTATCCCTCATCCCCAAAGTGGTTGAACTCACCAGATCCTCTGCATGATTTATTCACATTACTAGCAGTCTGATCTACTTTATTTTGGTTTGCGCTGTGGTATATACACCGTGTTTCCCCCCAAAAATAAGCCCAGGTCTTATTTTTCATTTTGGACACACTAGGGCTTATTTTGGGGGAAACACAGTCATTATATACAATTTTTTCCAAACATTTTACTATTGAAGAGAAATCAGTTAAAGATGATCACCACCGACTCTAATTGGTCTCCATGTTTGTCCTCCTCCCATCCCCCGCAACATCTTCTAATATACTGACACTACAATGTGATCAAATACAATATAATCAAATACAATTTAATCAGATACAATATAATAAGCTACAATGTAATTATATACAATGTAATTAGATACATAGTCTAAGAATGGCCCCTCCCTCCTCCCACAATCCTCTGTGGCTGCTGTGTTCATTTGCATGTGCTGCTTGTATCTGATCTGTAGATGATTGGTTATTGATCTGTGTATGGAACATCGGAATGTGTTGTAAGGAGAAGCTGATCTGATCATATTCATTTCCTCAAATCGCCACCGATACATTGATCCCTAAATCCTTATTATCCCCCCTCCCCCCATACATTATTACCAGGCTCCCCATGACCTGACATTTCTGGCTCTAGTTGTCCTTATATACCTCTGAGGGTCACCATTGGATTGTCCTCGCTTCGGCAGGACATATACTAAAATTGGAACGATACAGAGAAGATTAGCATGGCCCCTGCGCAAGGATGACACGCAAATTCGTGAAGCGTTCCATATTTTCTTGCGCCGCATTCAAAAGCATGCCTAGGCTTAACCGCTTGCCCTCCGAAAGATTTACCCCCCCCCCCCCTTCCACACCAGGCCATTTTTTTTTTGCTATTCAGAGTTGCGTTACTTTAACCCCTTCCCGCCGAGCGTACGCAGATGTGTGTACTCAGCTTCCGGGGGGGGGTATACCGGGATGATGCCCGCACCTTGAGGCATCATCCCGGTACCGTTCTTTTCAGCAGGCGATTGGCTATCCAGGCATAACAACCGATGCGGCTAAAAGGGGAGCACCGATTCAAGTTGCGCTGCCTCCGGCTGCTGGGGAGGAACTGGAACGAAGCCGTAAGCGGCGTCATTCCAGTCTCCTCATAGTAAACACGGAAGCGACGTCATGACGTCACTTCCCGTTTACTCAGCTGCCAATGGCGCCGGTTTTAAAAAGATATACGGTATTCAGAATCGCCCGTTTTCGGCGATCTGAATACATTGAAGTGTAAAGGAGGGGTGGGGGTTCTTTTAGACCCCCCGATCCCTCCATAAAGAGTACCTGTCACCACCTATTACTGTCACAAGCGATGTTTACATTCCTTGTGACAGCAATAAAAGTGATCAATTTTTTTTTTTTTTAAAACAATTTAGTCATTTTAAAATAAATAAAAAAATTTAAAAAAATTTTTTAAAGCGCCCACCGTCCCCGCGAGCTCGCGAAGCAAAGAAAACGCATACGGAAGTCGCGCCCGCGTATGTAAACGGTGTTCAAATCACACATGTGAGGTATCGCCGCGATCGTCAGAGCGAGAGCAATAATTCTAGCACTAGACCTCCTCTGCAACGCTAACCTGGTAACCGTAAAACTTTTTTTAAAGCGTCGCCTATTGAGATTTTTAGGTACCGTACTTTGTCGTGAATCCACGAGTGCGTGCGATTATAAAGTGTGACATGTTTGGTATCTATTTACTCGGCGTAACATTATCTTTCACATTATGTAAAAAAATTGGGCTAATTTTACTGTTTTTTTTGTTTTTTTTTTAATTCATGAAAGTGTCCCTTTTCCCAAAAAGTTGCGTTTAAAAACACCTCTGCGCAAATACCGTGTGACATAAAATATTGCAATTTTCTCTAGAGTCTCTGCTAAACAATATATATATAATAAAAAAAGAATATATTTTATATTGGGACTTTAAATGAAGCATAGCTGCAAAGTGGGTATGCAAGGACATGTCTGAAATTGATTGGTTTAGTTATAAGCTTCAGAAAGTTTGAATTAATAACATCATAAACAGTAAGTATCAATAGGAATTTCCCCACATGGTCACTCTGGGATTACAGTGCTATAGAGCTCGTCACCCTCGATTAACTGTGGTGCCTTGTGGTCTTTGAGATTTCTGCCTCAGCTCCGGAGAAGACTTGTCCTCATAGCGTCCTTATTTGCTAATGGTCTTGTCTTATGAAGTTACATTCTTATTGTAGGTAAGAGTGTTTGGGGGAGCTGAGTTTCTCCCCCCCCCTCTGTTCCTCTGCCCTTTTGTGCTTCTCCTGTTTGATCCTCATGCGTTTATTTATCTCTTTGTAGATAATTTTAACCCCCGGAATTGCTCCTGATGAGTGGATGAATTCCACGAAACGCGTAGAGCGCTTTTATGCTACCATCTGCAAGCATCTGTCTGAAATTTCCCCTCCCCTTACTTTATCTACAATGTCATATGCTTCAATTAATGGAAGACTATTCCTGTTCTTTTTACAATAACGGATTTCATCAAGATGTTGATTACTATTGTAAATTATGTTGCAATATGCGCTTGTTTATATATCTATATGTAAATATAACCTATTGATACTTACTGTTTATGATGTTATTAATTCAAACTTTCTGAAGCTTATAACTAAACCAATCAATTTCAGACATGTCCTTGCATACCCACTTTGCAGCTATGCTTCATTTAAAGTCCCAATATAAAATATATTCTTTTTTTATTGAACCAGGGATGGAGGCAGTTGAATTGATATATTCAATGCCTCATTTAAAGTCCCAACCCTTCCCCTCTCCCAATATATATATAATGTTTGGGGGTTCCAAGTAATTTTCTAGCAAAAAAATATGGATTTTAACACCAAATGCCAAAAATAGGCGCAGTCATGAAAGGGTTAACTGACAACTGCGACGCTGCACGCAAATAAACATTTTATATTCCCACGACCTCTTTTAGTGGTATTCAATCACTTCCACGTTTTTTTTTTTGCCACGATTTTGATTAAAAAAAAACAATATCTTTCCTGGGTTCACGCGGGTGTGATGTCAGGCACTGCGTGTGATTCGGGCCGCGCCGCTGTGCAGATGACATGCGATGTCCGTGCGATGTGAATTAGAGATTGAGCTCTGGGGCGCCCCCCCCCCGATCACCGCTCAGGTGCAAATCAGGACCGAATTTTTGCCTGAATTTGCATCTGAATCGGAACTAAAGCGGCATAGAACGCTCTGGCCGCCCCGGGGCTGTGTGAACCGGTTCCATCGAGAGCCGGCCAGGCGGCCACACTCTCCTGTTATACAAATTGTATGTGTGAACCCGGCCTAAAATGCTAAACCCTCTCCAGAGTCGGTGTGAAGGGGGGGGGGGGGGGGTTACACAATCCGCATTTGGATGTGGTTGGGGGGGAGGGGCAACACAGCCAGTAGGTATTTGTATAAAACGCCATTGTTTCAATAGGAGGAGTGAGACTCTGTGGCTTGGAGAGCAGAGGTGGGACCTCTAGCTGGGAAATCTCAGCCACGGTTCTGGGAGAGCGATTGCACAGACGCAGCAATCAGCATTTGGCTGTGGTGGTGGGGGGTGGGAGGGGGGGCACAACCAGTAGGTATTTGTATTACAAAAATACAACATATTATATCCCATGTCCGAACACTGAGCTGTTTATAGTCTCCACTGGGATCACATGTGACAGGGTGACAACCCAGGAACAGAATTGTCAGGCAGGGACAGAGCGGTGTCACCCTCCGACAGGAAGTGCCTAAAAAAAGTCCCTTCATGGCGGGATCAACAGAGATTATTTCATTGAAAATTGGAGATTTTAAAAGATTAATAATGACTTTTAAAATGATGCTAACATGGTACAGAGGATGTGCGATTTCCCTGATTGGATTAGATTACAGTGCCGTGCAAAAGTATTCACCCCCCTTGGCATTTGTCCTGTTTTGTTGTCTCACAATCTGGAATAACACGGATTGTTTGAGGATTTACATCATTTAATTTACAAAAAATGCCCACAACTATGAAGATATTTTTTTTTTATTGTGAATCAAACAATAAATAGGACAAAATAACAGAAAAAGTCAATGTGCACAACTATTCCCCCCCCTAAAGTCAATACTTTGTAGAGCCGCCTATCACAGCTCCAAGTCGCTTTGGATAAGTCTCTCTGAGTCTTCCCACATCTCACCACTGGGATTTTTGCCCCATTCCTCCTCCTTGCCAAACGTCTCCAGATCCTTCAAGTTGGATGGTTTTGTGCTTGTGAACAGCAATCTTTAAGTCTGACCACAGATTTTCTATTGGATTGAGGTCTGGGCTTTGACTAGGCCATTCCAACACATTTACATGTTTCCCCTTAAACCACTCAAGTGTTGCTCTAGCAGTGTGTTTGGGGTCATTGTCCTGCTGGAAGGTGAACCTCCGTCCTAGCCTCAAATCACACACAGAGGGGTGCAGGTTTTCCTCTAGAATATCCCTGTATTTATCACCATCCATCTTTCCCTCAACCCTGACCAGTTTCCCAGTCCTGACTGCTGAAAAACATCCCCACAGCATGATGCTGCCACCACCATGTTTCACAGTGGGGATGGTTTTCTTTGGGTGATGTGATGTGTTGGGTTTGCGCCAAACATAGTGTTTTCTTTGATGGCCAAAAAGTCAAATTTTAGTCTCATCAGAGCAGATCACCTTCCTCCATACATCAGAGCAGATCACCTTCCTCCACACATCAGAGCAGATCACCTTCCTCCATACATCAGAGCAGATCACCTTCCTCCGTACATCAGAGCAGATCACCTTCCTCCACACATCAGAGCAGATCACCTTCCTCCATACATCAGAGCAGATCACCTTCCTCCATACATCAGAGCAGATCACCTTCCTCCATACATCAGACCAGATCACCTTCCTCCATACATCAGAGCAGATCACCTTCCTCCGTACATCAGAGCAGATCACCTTCCTCCATACATCAGAGCAGATCACCTTCCTCCATACATCAGAGCAGATCACCTTCCTCCATACATCAGACCAGATCACCTTCCTCCATACATCAGAGCAGATCACCTTCCTCCATACATCAGAGCAGATCACCTTCCTCCATGCATCAGAGCAGATCACCTTCCTCCATACATCAGAGCAGATCACCTTCCTTCATACATCAGAGCAGATCACCTTCCTTCATACATCAGACCAGATCACC
Source organism: Lithobates pipiens (assembly GCF_037356315.1). Lineage (NCBI taxonomy): Eukaryota > Metazoa > Chordata > Amphibia > Anura > Ranidae > Lithobates > Lithobates pipiens. Next base: position 3,237,662 of record NW_027507789.1, read on the forward strand.
TTCCTCCATACATCAGAGCAGATCACCTTCCTCCATACATCAGAGCAGATCACCTTCCTCCATACATCAGAGCAGATCACCTTCCTCCATACATCAGAGCAGATCACCTTCCTCCATACATCAGAGCAGATCACCTTCCTCCATACATCAGACCAGATCACCTTCCTCCATACATCAGAGCAGATCACCTTCCTCCATACATCAGACCAGATCACCTTCCTCCATACATCAGAGCAGATCACCTTCCTCCATACATCAGAGCAGATCACCTTCCTCCATACATCAGAGCAGATCACCTTCCTCCATACATCAGACCAGATCACCTTCCTCCATACATCAGAGCGGATCACCTTCCTCCATACATCAGAGCGGATCACCTTCCTCCATACATCAGAGCGGATCACCTTCCTCCATACATCAGAGCAGATCACCTTCCTCCATACATCAGAGCGGATCACCTTCCTCCATACATCAGAGCAGATCACCTTCTTCCATACATCAGAGCAGATCACCTTCTTCCATACATCAGAGCAGATCACCTTCCTCCATACATCAGACCAGATCACCTTCCTCCATACATCAGAGCAGATCACCTTCCTCCATACATCAGAGCAGATCACCTTCCTCCATACATCAGACCAGAGCACCTTCCTCCATACATCAGAGCAGATCACCTTCCTCCATACATCAGACCAGATCACCTTCCTCCATACATCAGAGCAGATCACCTTCCTCCATACATCAGACCAGAGCACCTTCCTCCATACATCAGACCAGATCACCTTCCTCCATACATCAGAGCAGATCACCTTCCTCCATACATCAGAGCAGATCACCTTCCTCCATACATCAGACCTGATCACCTTCCTCCATACATCAGAGCGGATCACCTTCCTCCATACATCAGACCAGATCACCTTCCTCCATACATCAGAGCAGATCACCTTCCTCCATACATCAGAGCAGATCACCTTCCTCCATACATCAGACCAGATCACCTTCCTCCATACATCAGAGCAGATCACCTTCCTCCATATATCAGAGCAGATCACCTTCCTCCATACATCAGAGCAGATCACCTTCCTCCATACATCAGAGCAGATCACCTTCCTCCATACATCAGACCAGATCACCTTCCTCCATACATTTTGGGAGTCTCCCAACTCAAGACGTGCCATTTTGTTTTTTGCTGAAAGTAATGTTTTTCTTCTGGCCACTCTGCCATAAAGCCCAACTCTATGGAGCGTACGGCTTATTGCCCTCCTATGTACAGATCCTCCAGTCTCTGCTGTGGAACTCTGCAGCTCCTCCAGGGTTACCTTAGGTCTCTGTGCTCCTCTCTGATTAATGCCCTCCTTGCCCGCTCAGTGAGTTTTGGTGTGCGGCCGTCTCTTGGCAGGTTTGCTGTTGTGCCATGTTCTTTCCATTTGGTTATGATAGATTTGATGGCGCTCCTAGGGACTTGTACTTCTCAACAACATTGTCCCTTACTTGTTTGGAGAGTTCCTTGGTCTTCATGGCGGTGTTTGGTTAGTGGCGCCTCTTGCTTAGGTGTTGCCGCCTCTGGGGCCTTTCACAAAGGTGTGTCTATGTAATGACAGGTCATGTGACACTTAGATTGCACACAGGTGGACATAATTTCACTAATTATGTGACTTCTGAAGATAATTGGTTGCACCAGAGCTTTTTATTAATTTTTTTATTCTTTTTATTTATTTCAGAAAAAGAAAAGTTACATAGAGAGCCTCTGGGCATTCCCCGGCTCGAGGTGTATATAACATAAGGCAAGACATAACATACCTTAACTACTGGCCTAAACTAGTTAAAAAAAACAACAACACAACCCCATAGCTTTCTGCTAATAATATCAGGATAAGTGTAATGCTCAGCAATTTACATAAATATGTGACATACAACAGGTATCACCAAAAAAAAAAAAAAAAGTCTACAACAAAGTGGTGGCCGTAGGCACGTGGTCAGTCAGAATGCACCCCCGGGGGGACAGTCAGAGGAACCACCATCTCATATGTGAAATCTAATCAGACCGGTAGTCCTACAGGGTTTTCTCGTTCTACACTTGTCGTTTCAGACTCTAGTCATATGTTCCAAACCTTTTGAAACTTTAGGGAGAATCCTCTACTAGAGTATGTTTCCTTATATAAGGGTAGTGAAAGGTTGACTAATGATTGCCATGCATTCAAGTAGTGGCGTTGCTAGGGGGTGGCTTTTGGGGCTATAGCCCCGAGTCTCTGCAGGGGTCCCCAAGGGGAGGGGAGGCTCTCTGGGGACTCTGATTTAAGGGAGAGACTCTCTGGGGACCCTGATTTAAGGGAGAGGCTCTCTGGGGACCCTGATTTAAGGGAGAGGCTCTCTGGGGACCCTGATTTAAGGGAGAGGCTTTCTGGAGACCCTGATTTAAGGGAGAGGCTCTCTGGGGACCCTGATTTAAGGGAGAGGCTCTCTGGGGACCCTGATTTAAGGGAGAGGCTCTCTGGGGACCCTGATTTAAGGGAGAGGCTCTTTGGGGACCCTAATGTAAGGGTGGGTCTCTGGGAACCCTGATGTAAGGGGGAGGCTCTCTGGGGGCCCTGATGTAGGGAGGGGGCTCTCTGGGAACCCTAATGTAAGGGGGGCTCTCTGGGAATCCTGATGTAAGTGGGGGACTCTCTGGGGACCCTGATGCAAGGGGAGGCTCTCTGGGAACTCTGATGTAAGTGGGGGACTCTCTGGGGACCCTGATGCAAGGGGAGGCTCTCTGGGAACCCTGATGTAAGTGGTGGAATCTCTGGGGACCCTGATGCAAGGGGAGGCTCTCTGGGAACCCTGATGTAAGTGGGGGGCTCTCTGGGGACCCTGATTCTAAGTGGGAGGCTCTCTGGGGACCCTGATTTAAGGGGGAGGTCTCTATGGATCCTAATGTAGGCGGGACTCTCTGGAAACCCTGATGCAAGGGGGAGGCTCTCTGGGGACCCTTATTTAAAGGGGAAGGCTCTCTGGGGACCCTAATGTAAGGGGGCTCTCTGGGAACCCTGATGCAGGGAGGAGGCTCTCTGGGGAGCCTGATGTAAGGGGGGCTCTCTGGGGATCCTGATGTAAGAGGGGGCTCTCTGGGGACCCTGATGTAAGTGGGGGGCTCTCTGGGGATATATACACACACACACGTATATTACTGTATATACATGTGTATGCCCACCCAAGCATATGACTTTCTTTACTACGCTGCTATGGGCTCTAGCCCCAGATATTTTGTAGACCCAGCAACGCCCCTAGATTCAGGGGAAGGGCAGACGTGGGAGCTCTCCACTTGAGTTTAATGAGTTTCCTGACATAGAAGAGAAGCAATCCTAGTAGTGTACGAACTGCCCTCGAAGGGGCAAAAGCATCCACCAGGCCAAGTAGGCAAATCTCTATCTTTTGGGGGATAGGGATTGTGGTCAGTTTAGTGATGAAGGTTATAATTAATGACCAGTAATGCTGTACATCGGGGGCATGACCAGAATATGTGTAAGAAACCCTCAGCTCGACATCGCCAACACTGCGTCTGGGTATATTTTGTGGAGCCCGTATGGAGTATAATAAAACTTATGTAATATTTTAAGCTGGATCAACCGATCTCTAGAAGTGACCAGCCTTCTAAAGAGCCTTGGAAATTGTGGATAATGGTTTAGTTAAAGCGGAGCTCCACCCTAAAGTTGAACTTCCACTCATTGGAACCCTCTCCCACTCCGGCGACACAATTGGCACCTTTCAGGGGGGAGGGGGGTGCAGATACCTGTACAGTACAGGTATTTGCACCCACTTCCAGCATAGATATCCGCAGAATCTGCGGATATTTACGCCACTTCCTGCGGGTCCCCCGCTGTCTGCTGGGAAACACACGGATCCCAGAGACAGTGGGGACCATCCTCATTGCGCAGCGCGACTCGCGCATGCGCAGTAGGGAACCGGGAAGTGAAGCCGCAAGGCTCCGCTTCCTGATTCCCATACCCAAGGTGGCGGCGGCAGCACCCGAGAGCCGGCCGAGAGATCGGCTTCGGGTGCCGACATCGCGGGCGCGCTGGGCGATTCTGTGTTTGACTGGTAAAGGGTGAAGGGAGAGCCCCCCGAACTGTGCCCGGTGCCCTGTAGGCGCAGCGGAGCTGCAGGAGCCGAAGAAGTACACTTTAGGTAAGTCAACAGTGCACCATTCTCACAAATATGATGTAAATATCGAATACCCCTCGATGCCCATATGACCGGGTCCGGGGTGGAATAGAATTCAGGTAGAGAAGGATTAATCCATAGTGGAATATTTGGGGAACGCACCTGGGGATCGGCCACCCCAGACAATGCTTTAACCAGTTCCCTACCGCCGTATTGTAAAATGACGGTGGCAGGAACTGTTCCTCCCTCTAGGTGGGCGTCACATGACGTCCTCTGCTTCCCGGCATCGCTGGGGACCCGGTGCACGTGCCCAGCGGCCGCAATGTCCGCCGGGCACCCGCGATTGATTGGTAACAGAGCCGGGACATGGATCTGTGTGTGTGAACGTCCTGTCACATCCCGTCAGGGGAGAGGAGAACTGATCGGATATTCCTTGTACAGAGGAACACCGATCGGTCTCCTCCCCTCACCAATCCCCTCCCCGCACAGTTAGATTCACTCCCTAGGACACACATTTAACCCCTGCAGCGCCCCCTAGTGTTAACATACCGTAATCGGTGCATTTTTTATAGCACCGATCGCTTTATAAATGTGAATGGTCCCAAAATAGTGTCAAAAGTGTCCGATCTGTCCTTTGCAATGTCACAGTCACGATAAAAAAACCTCTGCCATTAGTAGTAAAAAAATAAATAAATAAATAAAAATGACAAATCTATCCCCCATTTTGTAGACGCTATAACTTTTGCGCAAACCAATCAATATACGCTTATTGGGATTTTTTTTACCAAATATATGTAGAAGAATACATATCGGCCTAAACTGAGGGAACTTTTTTTTTTTTTAAATGGGATATTTATTATAGCAAAAAGTAATAAATATTGTGTTTTTTTTTTTTTTTTTTCAAAATTGATGCTCTTTTTTGTTCATAGCGCAAAAAATAAAAAAAGCAGAAGTGATCAAATACCACCAAAAGAAATCTCTATTTGTGTGTGTGGGGGGGGGGGGAATGATAAAAATTTAATTTAGGTACAATGTCGCATGACCGTGCAATTCTCATTCAAATGTGTGACAGCGCTGAAAGCTGGAAATTGGCCTGGGCAGGAAGGGGGGTGAAAATGCCCGGAATGGAAGCGGTTGAGCGCTGTTTTCATGGAGGCAGGGAGAGGATGTGGAGCCTTAGCACCTCGAAATAAGACATTCAGCAGTGCTTCGAATGACCCCACGGGGGCAGTCCCCAAGGCAACTGCTGCATTGCTGGCATCCGATATGAGCCAGTTGTGAGGGTAAGCATCGGCGCAATAAAATAAAGGAAGAAATTGGGGCAGGCCAGGCCCCCTCCCCCACACCGGAGCTTTTTATGGACTTCATAACAAAGGGAGTGAATACATACGCACATAGGCGTGCGCACAGGGTGTGCCTGGGCACACCCTAATCACCCCATGTGCATTAGCATTATCCAGGGACAGCACCAGGTGGGTGGTTGGGGGGGCTAGTGGCCATTGTAAATGCCCCCATTATATTTAAGGCTAGGTTCAACAGTAGGAACACATTACACCCGTATTTAGGGCGTAACATAATATGATCAACTGCCTCCCAACCTCCTTTCTGTGACAGCAGGTGGCGCTCATGTTTGTTTGAGATTTGGGGTGCACACCCTAATGCGGTAGGCAGCGCACACCTATGCATACGCACGTGCCAATTATCATTTTTTTATTTCTGAAAAATAGTTTTACGTATATATTTTTCTAATTTTACTTCACCAACTTAGATTATTGTGTTCTGATCCATAACATATAAATCAGATTAAAAAAAAAACATTGAACTAAAGGATGTAATGTAACAAAATAGGTAAATAGCCAAGGGGGGGGGGAGGGGGGTGAAAACTTTTGCAAGGCACTGTAGATCTCCTACAAATCATTGATGAGATCAGTCATAGGCGGTGTTCACGTGTCCCATCCATCATCACTGCACTCCCTTCCCACCTCCTCCGATGACACCGACTTACCTCTCCTACAGGTACACCCAGCACTGCGCTATATACATCCCTCTCATTATATAACCGAAGGATACTAAATATAAACATAAACATGTGTTGAGTTATTAATAGAATCTGATACTATCTCATTATCTTCAGAGTTTATTAGGAGAGAGCGTAGTATAATCCCTCGTTCACATTGAGCGATTGTCATGCGAAACAAGCCGCACCCATTGGCCGGCAATGGCACTGTTCCAATCGGTGCGACGGCGACTTTGCAGCACTGCACTGAGTCGCAAATGTAGTTCTTGCACGACTTTTGCCGACTTTAGGTGCGACTTCAATAGACATCTGGGCATGAGCCTAGGTTCACATTGAAGCACAATTTGGCATGTCAAATCGCATGCAAACCAGTGGCTATTGCCGGTGTTCTGCCTAATAGAGTCCGCCCATCAAATGGTGTCCGCTCCGTACTGCGCATGCGCAGTACGGAGCAGACGAAGCTTCGGAAAATCTCCGAAGCTGAACGGCGCCTGCGCCGTGAGTGGAGGTGGTAGCCCCACCATCCAAGCAGACATAGGGTTGTGAATTTTAGAGGGCCCCTCGCGGGCGAGCTTCGCTCGCCACGCTTCGGGCTCGGCCTCGCTCCGCTCGGCTCTTTTTTATTCTAACTCTATGTCCACTTGGATAGTGGGGATAGAACCTGGACTCACAGCGCAGGCGCCGTTCATCCTCTGCAATTTTCGGAATCTGTGTTCCTGTGTACTGCGCATGCGCAGTACGCAGGGGACACTATCTGATGGAGGACGCTATTTGACAAGACACCGGCAATAGCACCGTCCGAATCGGTGCGACGCCGACTTTGCTGTACCCAAATAAGTTTGATGTCCTTTTATTCCCACAAATAGAGCTTTCATGGTATTTGATCACCTCTGCGGTTTTTAATGAATGAATGAATTAAATAATAATAAATAATTAATTTTGAAAAAAAAATATATATATATATATATATATATATATATATATTAAATTTTTTTATTTTTTTTTACTTTGTGTTTTTTTAAAAAAACAAAAAAAATCTAATTTCTTCATAATTTTAGGCCAATATGTATTCTGATACATATCTTCGGCGGGGACTGCCTTTTTCTTTTTTAAACCACGAAACCCATGGTGACGGTGAATCCGAAGCTCCTTCCGAAACTGACGTGATTCAGATACAATGTAATGAGCTACACAGTCTAAGGATGGCCCCTCCCTCCTCCCACAATCCCCTGTGTCTGATGTACTCATTTGCATGTGCTGCTTTTCTCTGATCTGTAGATGATTGGTTATTGATCTGTGTATGGAGCATCGGAATGTGTTGTAAGGAGAATCTGATTTTTTGTTTTCCATTACTTTTTATTGATTTGGATATATTGATTCTGGAGTCTTTATTACCACCAATTCATTATTACCAGGCTCACCATGAGCTGACATTTCTGGCTCGGGTTGTCCTTATATACCTCTGAGGGTCACCATTGGATTGTCCTCGCTTCGGCAGGACATATACTAAAATTGGAACGATACAGAGAAGATTAGCATGGCCCCTGCGCAAGGATGACACGCAAATTCGTGAAGCGTTCCATATTTTCTTGCACCAAATAATAATAATTTGTGCTCAATTCTGATTTTTTTTCCCTCTTATTATGAACTATTAAAAAAAAAAAAAATTAATAAAATAAAATTTATATATATATATACCCCTGCACAAGGATGACACTTATAATCGCGAGGCGTTCCATATTTTGCTGTGCAATGGAAGTGACTCGTCCCCGGAACTCGTATTATTAGTCCAACTCAACTTGTATTTTTTGTACTTGTATTTTAGGCTCCATTCACAGCTGGGAGATTTGAATCGCAGGAGGAGGAGGAGCTTCTTGTGGGTGACGGCAGCGCACGTTGTGATTTGCCGCAATTGCAGTAAAATCAAACAGCGATTTGGGTGTCATTAAGAAGTATTGGCATTGAAAACGCGTCCTGCGTTTTTCTGCGATTCCGCCCCTGATTCAATTTGCCTTGCTGTGAATGGAGCCTCAGGTCGCTCTTCCCTCAGATCGCTCTTCCCTCAGATCGCTCTTCCCCCTCAGGTCGCTCTTCCCTCAGATCGCTCTTCCCCCTCAGGTCGCTCTTCCCTCAGATCGCTCTTCCCCCTGAGATCGCTCTTCCCTCAGATCGCTCTTCCCCCTCAGGTCGCTCTTCCCTCAGATCGCTCTTCCCCCTCAGTTTGCTCTTCCCTCAGATCGCTCTTCCCCCTCAGGTCGCTCTTCCCTCAGATCGCTCTTCCCCCTCAGTTCGCTCTTCCCTCAGATTGCTCTTCCCTCAGTTTGCTCTTCCCTTAGTTCACTCTTCCGTCAGATCGCTCTTCCCTCAGTTCACTCTTCCCTTAGATCGCTCTTCCCACAGATCTCTCTTCCCTCAGATCGCTCTTCCCACAGATCGCTCTTCCCTCAGATCGCTCTTCCCTCAGTTTGCTCTTCCCTCAGTTCGCGCTTCCCTCAGTTCACTCTTCCCTCAGATCGCTCTTCCCACAGATCTCTCTTCCATCAGATCACTCTTCCCTCAGATCACTCTTCCCTCAGATTGCTCTTCCCTCAGATCGTTCTTCCCTCAGTTTGCTGTTCCCTCAGATCGCTCTTCCCTCAGATCGCTCTTCCCTTAGTTTGCTCTTCCCTAAGATCGCTCTTCCCTCAGTTCACTCTTCCCTCAGATCGCTCTTCCCTCAGATCGCTCTTCCCTTAGTTTGCTCTTCCCTCAGATCGCTCTTCCCTCAGATCACTCTTCCCTCAGTTTGCTCTTCCCTCAGATCGCTCTTCCCTCAGTTCACTCTTCTACTTTCTAACATGGAGCAGGCTGGTCTACATGGCAGAGATCAATGGCAGCCATCACTCATTGGGGCTCTTTGCAGGGGCACTCTGGTGGTACTATCTTATTGCCTCTACAGTGCCCCTTTACATCTTTCAGAGGATGTAAGGGGGCGCTCTGAAGGATCTCATTTAGTACCACCAGAGTGCCCCCTTAGATCCTACAGAGTGCCCCCTTTCATCCTCCAAAGTGCCCCCATAATACTACTATGGTCGCACTCTGGAGGATGTGAGGGGCACTCTGGAGGCTGTCAGGGGGTCACTCTGGAGGATGTTAGGGGGCCACTCTGGAGGATGTGAGGGGGCCACTCTGGAGGCTGTCAGGGGGTCACTCTGGAGGATGTTAGGGGGTCACTCTGGAGGATGTTAGGGAGTCACTCTGGAGGATGTGAGGGGGCCACTCTGGAGGATGTGAGGGGGCCACTCTGGAGGATGTGAGGGGGTCACTCTGGAGGATGTGAGGGGGTCACTCTGGAGGATGTTAGGGGGCCACTCTGGAGGATGTGAGGGGGCCACTCTGGAGGATGTTAGGGGGCCACTCTGGAGGATGTGAGGGGGTCACTCTGGAGGATGTGAGGGGGTCACTCTGGAGGATGTGAGGGGACCACTCTGGAGGATGTGAGGGGACCACTCTGGAGGATGTGAGGGGGGCACTCTGGAGGATGTGAGGGGGGCACTCTGGAGGATGTGAGGGGGGCACTCTGGAGGATGTGAGGGGACCACTCTGGAGGATGTGAGGGGGCCACTCTGGAGGATGTGAGGGGGGCACTCTGGAGGATGTGAGGGGACCACTCTGGAGGATGTGAGGGGGACATTCTGGAGGATGTGAGGGGGGCACTCTGGAGGATGTTAGGGGGTCACTCTGGAGGATGTTAGGGGACACTCTGGAGAATGTTAGGGGGTCACTCTGGAGGAAGTGAGGGTTTACTCTGGTGGATGTAAGAGGGGATTATGGCAGATACAAGGGGGCACTCTGGAGAATGTAAGGATGCACTTTGGAGACCCTGATGTAAGAGGGAACTCTGGTGGATGTGAGGGGTCATTTTGGAGGATTTAAGGGATCACTCTGGAGGATATAAGGGGCCACTGTGAAGGATATAAGGGGCCACTCTGGAGGATGTAAGGGGGCACTCTGAAGGATGCACTGATGTATGGTGAAACTCTGGGGACACATGCTGGGGATTCTGATGTAAGGGGGGGCTCTGATGTGAATGTAGCGCTCACCCTGATTGCTGCACTCCATATGTTGTTTGGATTGTAACTTATACTTGACCCTGCACTCCATACATTATGCTGTGCATAGACCTCACCAAGGTGCCCATTGTCTCAACAGTTGCTGGCTGGGGATCAGGGGGGTTTCTTATGGTTCCTTGCATTGGGGGGCCCGGCCCCTGAAGCTTCAGGTTCAAGTTATGCATCCGGCCCTCCCTTAAGCCTCGTACACACGATCGGATTTTCACGCCGGGAATTGTGTGATGACAGACTGTTGGTGGAAAATCCGACTGTTTGTACGCTCCATCAGACAATTGTTGTCAGCTTATCCGTGGACAAATGTCTGTTGTCGGACTTTCCGAGCGTGTGTACACAAGTCCGTCAGACAAAAGTCCAAAGTACAAACACGCATGCTCAGAAGCAAGGACGAGCCGGAAGCGGTCATTCTTGTAAACTCGCTTTCGGAATGGAGAATTAACATTTGTGACGCATTAAATTATGAATGAGGCACTGATAGGCAGCACTGAAGGACACTGATTGTCACTGATAAGAAATCCCTGATGAGGAGAAACTGATGGACACTGATTGGTAATTTTTCTCCTTCACTGATGTGCGCTGATGAGGTGGCACTGATGGGCATTGATAAGGTGGCACTGATGGGCACTGATGAGGTTTCACTGATAGGCAATGATAATGAGGCACTTATGAGGCTGCACTGATGGGCACAGATAGGCACCGGTAGATGGCACTGATAGGCACTGGTAGATGGCACTGATGGGCACTAATTGGCAGCACTTATGGGCACTGATAGGTGAAACTGATGGGTACTGATAGGCAGCACTGATAGATGGCACTGATTGGTCATTTTTCTCTTTCACTGATGTGCGCTGATGAGGCGGCACTGATGGGCACTGATGAGGTGTCACTGGTAGGCAGTGATAAGAAGCCACTGATGAGGCTGCACTGATAGGTGGCATTGATAGGCAGGACTGATGGGCACTGATAGTTGGCACTGATGGGCACAGATGAGGTGTCACTGGTAGGTAGTGATAAGGAGGCACCAATGAGGCTGCACTAATAGGTGGCATTGATGGGCACTGTTTGGACTGCACTGGTAATCAGGACACGGATAATCAATGCCAGGATTATCAGTGCCGATATCTCTTTAACACAATCTGGTTATTGGTTTTCTTCTTCTCTCCTCATGCTGTCATTGGACACCGCTAATCACATGGTAGAGGGACACGTGATGACGGAGGACATCGAGGACATCGACAGGGAAGTCCTGTATAATGTGTTCAGCCATAATGTGACTGCACTATCTGTACCCCATGAGGACGGTACGAGCCGCTTCCTGTGTGCTGTGCCGGGATACTGATCTGTTGGCTTCTGTTGGCTAATTATTTGTTTAAATAAAGATCACAGAAAAAAAGGGAAGTCTTGTAACTAAAAAACGTTTGTTCTGAAATGCAAAACCCTCGGCTGACTTCCTGCCAGGTAATGATGAGATTCCCCCTCACCGTGAATCCTGCGTGTTTGAGCTTCACAGACCCAGCAAAATACGTGCCTGTATTTATCACCCTTTGGGGGGGGGGGGCATTAAAAACTGGTGGTTGAGCTGCATTTTTACCACCCCAACCACCCTCCTTAAGCTGCAAAGGCAGCCAGACCGGACTGCACACAAAATGATCCCCGTCATGTGTAGCTGGCTGTACCCTAGAAGAACGTGACCCATTCAAGCGATAGGGCCCGGCCGTTGCATACATTGATAGGGCCCGGCCGCTGCGTACATTGATAGGGCCCGGCCGCTGCGTACATTGATAGGGCCCGGCCGCTGCGTACATTGATAGGGCCCGGCCGCTGCGTACATTGATAGGGCCCGGCCGCTGCGTACATTGATAGGGCCCGGCCGCTGCGTACATTGATAGGGCCCGGCCGCTGCGTACATTGATAGGGCCTGGCCGCTGCGTACATTGATAGGGCCCAGCCGCTGCGTACATTGATAGGGCCCAGCCGCTGCGTACATTGATAGGGCCCAGCCGCTGCGTACATTGATGGGGCCCGGCCGCTGCGTACATTGATGGGGCCCAGCCGCTGCGTACATTGATAGGGCCCAGCCGCTGCGTACATTGATAGGGCCCAGCCGCTGCGTACATTGATAGGGCCCAGCCGCTGCGTACATTGATAGGGCCCGGCCGCTGCGTACATTGATAGGGCCCGGCCGCTGCGTACATTGATAGGGCCCAGCCGCTGCGTACATTGATAGGGCCTGGCCGCTGCGTACATTGATAGGGCCCAGCCGCTGCGTACATTGATAGGGCCCAGCCGCTGCGTACATTGATAGGGCCCAGCCGCTGCGTACATTGATAGGGCCCAGCCGCTGCGTACATTGATAGGGCCCAGCCGCTGCGTACATTGATAGGGCCTGGCCGCTGCGTACATTGATAGGGCCCGGCCGCTGCGTACATTGATAGGGCCCGGCCGCTGCGTACATTGATAGGGCCCGGCCGCTGCGTACATTGATAGGGCCCAGCCGCTGCGTACATTGATAGGGCCCAGCCGCTGCGTACATTGATAGGGCCCAGCCGCTGCGTACATTGATAGGGCCCAGCCGCTGCGTACATTGATAGGGCCCAGCCGCTGCGTACATTGATAGGGCCCAGCCGCTGCGTACATTGATAGGGCCCAGCCGCTGCGTACATTGATAGGGCCCAGCCGCTGCGTACATTGATAGGGCCCAGCCGCTGCGTACATTGATAGGGCCCAGCCGCTGCGTACATTGATAGGGCCCAGCCGCTGCGTACATTGATAGGGCCCGGCCGCTGCGTACATTGATAGGGCCCAGCCGCTGCATACAGTGCAGTACTGCAGTGCAGCATTTGCAGGGTTCAGACAGATGCAGAAGGAAACATATCACCTCCTCCTGGCCTGTCAAATGCCTCTGAACAGAGATCCACCGCAGATCACTTTTCCAAGGGTTGGCCGATAGTGTAAAGTTAGCATTAGGTCTCTTTCACACTGGTATCTATGGAGCAGTAAAAACTGGTGGCTGAGCTGTGGTTTTGCTGTCCTCATTTCCCTCCCCCTTCCCTGGCCACTCACCACCCATCAAACTCACCCATTGAGATCAATAGGGCCAAACCTCAACCAGGAGCCATATGCTGGGCTTGCAGCTTCGCCGCGATTCGCAATGTAAAATTGCCCTTCAGCAAACCAAAAAAAAAAAGTGCCAAGAGGCATCAGTAGCACCTTCCTAATGCCCGCCAGCTGTTGTTATGCCGTCCTCTGAAAAGTGATTCACCACAGATCGCTTTTCAGAGGGTGGTAAGCATTACTGTCTGAAAGATCCTATCATATGGAGATACAAAATTGATGCAATCATTCAACTGCCATGAGAAACAATGTTACTTCTTCTTTATATCAGCAAATTGAAATAAATCACACAATGATTTACATAGAAAATATATACAGCAAACCGACATAAACCAATAGAAACAATGAGAACAGTCAATTCCCAAATTCAACCCCCAGTTTAAATCAGCTAAATACATTGCAGGTAGACATGGGCACTGCCAAAATAATGTTTGTTTTTGTTTTCGTTTAATTTGTTTGTTTGTTTTTGGGGTCATTCATTATGATTGAAATTCGTTATTTCAAATAAATTAGTAAATTCAAAAATCCGAATTTTTTTAAAATTTGAAAATAAGAAAGAAAAGCCAAAAGTAAGAAAGAAAATCAGAAAATTAGAAAATCAGAAATAATAACTAACTAACTAGCTAAAAAATAAAAGTATTTCCTTTCAAATTTGGCTAATAGTGAATGTAACGAATACGAATTTATCCGAAGTTACAAATTATTCAAATTTTGAATGCCGCATCCAAACAAATTAATAATAATAAAAGATAATAATAAAAAAAAACATTTTATTTATTATTATTAATTTGTTACGTTCCATTCGTTTAGACACAGCATTCGTTATAATTCGCAACTTCGGATAAATTCGTATTCGTTACATTCACTAACAGCCAAATTTGAAAGGAAATTCCAATACCTATCATTTAATATTTAGTAATAGGTATTGTTAGTTAGTTATTATTTTAGATTTTCAAATTTTCGGGTTTTCAAATTTTTGTATTTTCGTTCTTTTGAATTTTTGGATTTTCATTCATGTCTTCTGATTTTCTCATTTGCGAATTTTAGATTTTAGGTTTTTCAAATTTTCGAATTTTCTAATCTCCGATTCTTCTAATTTCCCAAATATTCGCTTTTCCGTTTTTCTAATTTCCGAATTTTCGATTTTTAAGAATTTTCGAATTCTCTAATTTCCGAATCTTCAAATTTCCAAAGATTCGATTTTTGGATTTTCTAATTTGAGAATTTTAGATTTTTAAAATTTTCTAATTTTCTAATTTTTGAATCTTCTAATTTTTTTAACCTTTTATTTTTCTAATATTCGATTTTCGGATTTTCTCATTTCCAAATTTTCTCATTTCTGAACCTTCGAATTTTTTTCAATTTTTGGGATTTTCGAATTTCCAAATTTTCGATTTTTCAGGGAAAATTTGTTAAACTGGTTTCCATTAATTAGAATATTTCTGAATTAACTAATTTGTCGAACTTCGTCGTAAAACGAATCTGGAACGAGGCGAATTGCACATGTATAACCGCAGTGCATCAAAACAAAAGGTGTTTAATGTCTTTATATAGTTTGTTATCTTTCATAAGCAGCCACAGCCTGAAGTAGAAAAGCCATGCTATGAGGAAGGCTTAGGCCGAAACGCGTCAGGTTTTGGATTATGTTACTGCTATAATGTGCAAATAAAACGATAAGGAAGCTGTTGAGTTGCCGGCTTGTCCTTACTATGAGTAGAAAAGCCTGTCCTCTGCCAGAAAGCTGCGAAGAAGCACCCTTGCTCTCTGTGGGGAAGCAGCGGTCTCATGCAGAGGTCCCACATGCCCCTCCCTCTACTGAGCCAGAGCTAGAGCTCTTCAGTTAGCAAAGCAAGGGTCCTACTTTGAGGCATACTGGCGAGGGACAGGCTTTTCAATGCAGGCTGTGGCTTCTTTTAGAAAGAAAATAAAAGGTCACCATCTACTTCCTGGACTGAGATCTCAGCTACACAAATAGTGTAAATCTGTGCAGTTCACAAATGTTACAATGTTACAGTCTGATCATTGGGGGGGGGGGGGGGGAGACTGAGGAAATACCTCCTCCTGCCTGCAGCTGTGTGGAGCTCGAGGATGGCCTTTCAAGTG
Source organism: Lithobates pipiens (assembly GCF_037356315.1). Lineage (NCBI taxonomy): Eukaryota > Metazoa > Chordata > Amphibia > Anura > Ranidae > Lithobates > Lithobates pipiens. Next base: position 3,253,148 of record NW_027507789.1, read on the forward strand.
ATAGAAGGTGGAGCTGTTGTGAGAAATGTTGTATTGTCCACAGCAACGAAAAAAGTCAATTTTTTTCAGGTTAGACAATGAAAGGAGACACGTTGCAGATTCGTGTGGGCCCACCACCGATTTCCCATGACTCCAGGATTTATGACAGAACCTTCTGTATATATACATTAAAAATAAAAATAAAAATAAAAAAAATGAGGGCCCTATTCATCCTGTGAAACTGCATTCACATTTGTTCTGTGGGAATGGGAACAAAAACGAAAGTTATTAGGCTATTTTTCCTTCCACGTTGAATGTTATTCATTCATACAGCTTAGTGTGACTACCAGATTACGACCACTAGAAGGAGCTGATGATCATTTTAAAAATGACTAGAAAAATGACTAGTAATTTTCATATGATTATCGGCTCCATCTAGTGACCGTATTGTGGTATTTCCCCGAGTCAATCTAAGCTGTATGAATGAATAACATTTGACCTGGAGAGAAAATAGCCTAATGACTTTTATAAGTAAATATAAATCAGATTTTTATTTTTTTTAAAGTCATTTTTGATTCGTTGGTGTTTGGTGCAGCTTCTGAAAAGTCCCACGGGCATATGAAAATGACTTCTTACGGTAATACCTTGGATTACGAGCATAATCCGTTCCTGAAGAATGCTTGTAATCCAAAACACTCGTATATCAAAGCAAGTTTCCCCGATAGGAAGCAATTGAAACTCAGATAATCCATTCCACAGCCACTGCTTGTCTTTGCAGTACCGCAAGTGGCCAGAGGTGCGGGGGGGTGCTGGAGACACTCAGAGACGCTCGGAGACCGAAAGGTGATGCCCGGAGACACTCGGAGACATTCTATTTCCAATGATTTACTAACATTCAAACTGAGAAAATAGCCTAACGATTTTCAATTTTGTCCCATTCCCAAAGAGCAAAGGTTCTTTCATTTCTCCATCATTTGTCACCACTACTCCATTTGTGTGTTGGAAACCTCAAGACTACTCAGTACTTCTACACATGGGGGGAACATGTGACCTTCTGCCTCATCTTCTGGGGTGGTGGGTTTGGCCAATTGCCAGGGTTTCTCTGGCCGGCTGGTGGTAGAGGAGGTCATTGACTCTGTGTAAGCTCTGACACGGAGCTTACACATTGATAAGACCCAGGACTCCATCAGATGTCCACATCCCAAAGTGGGACAATAAAAGGGAGGATCTGATGGCTCCCCAAATCCAGTTCTTCTATTGGACACCTAAATAAATTAGACAAAAATCACTGTCTCCACGCGTTCCTCGGAACGAACCCAAACGTCCTGATCCAAACAGTCTTGTCCTCCTCCATGACCAATCTAGACATCATCTCTGAAGGTCTTCTGAAAGGAGGAGATCCCTTCCACTAGTCTAGATCCACTAGATCATGATGATTATTACATTGCATGGAGGAGTCTTCTTCACACTTTTTTGACCAAAAGTATCCACGGCAACACGGCCGCCATGACAGCCACAAGAAATATTAGCAACAGGACCATAAGTATGGATGGAGACCGGCAGCAGTGGGCCCTGGCATCAACGTGCTGGGTTGGCGTTTCGGCGATTACGTCCTCGTTATACATTGGCTGCCCTTGGTCGCTGATGACGAAGATTTGGGAACCGTAGGCGTGGTTGACCGAGTCGAGGTTGGCGTCTCCGAGGCAGGTACATCTGGAAAGGTGGGGGCTGTCTGACTCGCTTGCCTCGGTGATGGGGACGACCAAAGTGTTGGGGTTTCTGAGAAGCGAGGGCGTGTGCCTGAGGCACGATGGAGTGACGGGAACTTCCAAGATCTGGTTGAGTTCTCCGGTCCGTGGAGGTAAAATAAGGCCGCGGTTGGTGAGAAAGGTCACATATCGGCACAGAGGGCAGATGATGTTCTTTTTTATTGAGCCCTCTTTCTTGGCCGTCACGAGATACTTCACCAAACAGTCGTGGCAGAAGGAGTGGCCGCAGCTCAACCTCCGCTCCGATGTGCTTGGGTTTTGGAGGCGTTCATAGCAGACGGGGCACTCGTTGGCAGGAGGCTCTTTGGCGTCGTTTTCGTTAGACATGGCCTCTGTTTTCTGAAAACCAAAGAAAAAATATTTAGTGCCATGGAAACCGCAACAAATAACTTTATGCCGATTCTTAAATGAAATGGAGGACCTCATTATCGTACAATGGAGCGCGAGTTACTGTTGGGCTGAAACAGTTACAACAAGCCCACCCCATAAATGTGTTAAGATTTTCTATGTATTTTAAAGGGGCCCAGTACAACCCAGGCTCAGCAGTACACCCACTCAGCAGATCCCCAGCTAGAGTCGTGCGCACAGGGTGTGTCAGGTGTGCCTGGGCACGCCCTTATCAACCCGGGCAGTGCAGATACCCCCTACTGCCCTGGCTCCCTTACGAAGCGCTGCTGGCTTACTTTCTCTTCTCTCCCACCAGCTGCTGCGGCGGGCACACACAGGGGGATGTTTTAGAACGAGTGGGGGAAGGGGTCTGTAAATATGTAATTTACCAGCCCCTTCCCTTTCTGAATGAACACAGTGAGTAATCGGTACAATGTGTTTGACCTTTGGAGTGCACACCCTAATGCAATAGGCTACGCACACCTATGTCCCCAGCTTATTAGTACCCTCGTTCAGCAGATCTCCTGCTTAGCACTACCCCCAGCTTTACTGATCCCCCGATCAGCAGTAACTCCCAGCTCTGCTATTCCTCCACTTAGTATTAACCCCCCAGCACTGCCGATCCCCCGCTTAGTAGAAGTCCCCAGCTCTGCTGATCCTCCCACTCAGTAGTAACCCCCAGCTCTACTGATCCTATGGTTTGTTGATCCTCCTCTCTCTGGTCACCTCCTGCTATATTGCTCCTACGCTGTGTGCCATATGTGACATGGATAGGTTCAGTAGAAACCCAGCTCAGTAGTACACCCATTTAGCAGATCCCCTGCTCATTAGTACCCCGTTCATGAGATCTCCAGCTCATTGGTACCCTCATTCAGCAGACCCCCAGCTTATTAGTACCCTCGTTCAATAGATCCCCTGCTCAGTAGTACCCCCAGCTCTTCTTATGCCCCACTCAGTAGTACTCTCATCTTTGCTGATCCCCTGCTCAGTAGTAACCCCCAGCTCTGTTGACCCCCTGCTCAGTAGTACCCCTAGCTCTTCTTAAGCCCCACTCAGTAGTACTCTCAGCTTTGCTGATCCCCTGCTCAGTAGTAACCCCCAGCTCTGCTGACCCCCTGCTCAGTAGTACCCCTAGCTCTTCTTAAGCCCCACTCAGTAGTACTCTCATCTTTGCTGATCCCCTGCTCAGTAGTAACCCCCAGCTCTGTTGACCCCCTGCTCAGTAGTACCCCTAGCTCTTCTTATGCCCCACTCAGTAGTACTCTCAGCTTTGCTGATCCCCTGCTCAGTAGTAACCCCCAGCTCTGCTGACCCCCTGCTCAGTAGTACCCCTAGCTCTTCTTATGCCCCACTCAGTAGTACTCTCAGCTTTGCAGATCCCCTGCTCAGTAGTAACCCCCAGCTCTGCTGATCCTCTGCTGAGTAGTAACCCCCAGCTCTGCTGATCCCCCGCTCAGTAGTAACCCCCAGCTCTGATGATGCCCCGCTCATTAATACCCTGTTCATCAAATCTCTAGCTCATGGGTACCCTCATTCAGCAGATCCCCAGCTTAGAAACTAGCAATGTCACATATGGCACACAGTGTGGGAGCAATATAGCAGAAGGTGAGTAGAGACCAGAGAGAGAGGAGAATCAGCAAACCAGAGGATCCACTATCATTGATGTCAGTGGTTGGAATAGTGCCCCATCATTGATGTCAGTGGGAGGAATTGTGTCAAATTTTTGGTGTCAGTGGGAGGAATAGTGCCCCATCATTGGTGTCAGTGGGAGGAATAGTGCCCCATCATTGGTGTCAGTGGGAGGAATAGTGCCCCATCATTGGTGTCAGTGGGAGGAATAGTACCCCATCATTGGTGTTAGTGGGATGAATTGTGTCCCATTTTTGTTGTCAGTGGGAGGACATATGGCCAATTGTTGATGTCAGCAGATAGAATAGTGCCCAAGAGTTGGATAAAAGGGCCGAAGTTTGGCGGCCGCTGGATTTGATCCAAAAACTATAAGTTCTCAAACTGACTGTTGACTAGAGATCTCAAAATGTTTTTTTTATTTTAAGGCAGAGGGGCTCAAAGAGTTTCCACTGCAGTTTGGTGGGATTTTTAGGATGAAGTTGAACTCGCTCAGCACATCCCAACATAAAAAGTTCTGCCTTCATATGGGGAAAAGTCTATAACTCTGCACTACATGCAACTGGAGAATAGAAGAAGACACAACGTTACACAACCTTTACACATTAGCCTTTGTCTGATATTTGGTGACACTTTAACAGCTTAAACCAACTTCTACTCTCAATGCCAAAACAAGGAGGTGGGGAAGTTCTGCATCCCCAGCGGTGTTGTAAACAACAATTACTTAAAGTTCCAGTCCTCCCAATTGGATAATGAGTTATGGGGGTGCTTCCGGCTGCTTTGCCCTGGCTCTAAGCTGTCCCTTGGTCCTGGACATGTAAAGTATTGCAGCCCTACTGTCCTCGGTGTACAGGCTTGGGGTAAACGGGAACTGAAGTTACTCACTCCTCCCTTATAGTAGTTCCTGGAATCCAAGAGGCTGCTGTATGGGCGCACTGCTATATGGGACAGGTCTTGCTTTCAGGAGGGCTTCAGCTAAGTGCAGCTGAGGCTGGTGAAGGGTATGAGGCTTCTAGGTTATCCTCTCTCCCTCTCACTCAACCCCTCTCCTGACATTCCTTCTGCCCAGGGGCAGAGCCCCCCCAGCACAGGGGTTCTCTCCAGATGACTGGACCCTGGACTTTGCTTCTGACTATTTATGGGACTGTTCCCCCACCTACTAAGCCTTGCTTTCTCAGGGATTGGTGGGAACCCCATAAATATTCAGGTTGAGGTCTCTGGCCCTCCACCCTCTAAGTTCTAGAACTATCCAGTGAGTTCTAGAAGCCAGGGGGAGTCAACAGCCTTGAAGCACTGCACAGTCTATTTTGTAAGGCCAAACATATGTCCAAAGACATTGTTGGTAAATATTAAGTGGTACTCCCAGTAACTAGTGGAAACTACACAACCAATAAAATCCTTGACTGTCAGCTCTTTCCATGGACTGGGCCAACCAACGCGTTGACAGGGTCAACAGGGCAAAGGATGAATGGTCAGCAGGGGATCGTATGGGAATCAGTAGTGTATTGTACATGGGGTCAGTAGGGCTGAGGACTGGGGTCAATGGAGTTGAGGACTGGGGTAAGTAGAGCTGAGGACTGGGGTCAGTAGGGCAGAGGACCAGGATCATAAGGGTGGGGGACAGGGTTCTGCAGGGCAGTGGACAGGGTCAACAGGATGGAAGACAGGGGTCACTGCTGGCAGGACAGAGGACAGGGGTCTGCAAGGCGGAGGACAGGGGTCAGCAAAGCCAAGCACAGGGGCCTGAAGGGTGGAGGTCAGGGGGTCAAGAGGGCTGAGGACTGGGGTCAACAGAGCTGAGAACAGGGGTTAGTAGGGCAGAGGATCAGGATCAGAAGGGTGGGGGAACAGGGCTCAGCAGGGTGGAGGACAGGGGTCAGCAGGGTAGAGGACACAGGTCAGCAGGGCGTGGACAGAGGGTCAGCAGGGCAAAAGATGAATGGTCAGCAGGGGATCGTATAGGAATCAGTTGGTTATTGTACAGGAGGTCAGTTGGGCTGAGGACTGGGATCAGCAGAGCTGAGGACTGGGGTCAGTATTGCAGAGGATCAGGATCAGAAGGTTGGAGGACAGGGGTCAGCAGGGCGTGGTGTACAGGGGTCAGCAGGGTGGAAGACAAGGGTCAGCAGGGCAAAGGATGAATGGTCAGCAGGGGATCCTATAGGAATCAGTAGGGTATTGGACAGGGGTCAGTAGGGCTGAGGACTGGTACCAGCAGAGCTGAGGAGTGGGGTCAATAGGGCAGAGGATTAGGATCAGAAGGGTGGAGGACAGGGGTCAGCAGGGTGGAGGACAGGGGTCAGCAGGGCATGGACAGAGGGTCAACAGGGCGGTGGACAGGGGTCAGCAGGGTGGAGGACAGGGGTCAGCAGCTTGGAGGACAGGGGTCAGCAGGGCGTGGACAGAGGTTGAGCAGGATGGTGGACATGGTCTACTGGGTGAAGGACAGGAGTCACTGCTGGCAGGGCAGAGGACAGAGGTCTGCAGGGTGGATGACAGGGGTCTGAAGGATGGAGGATATGGTTAGCTGGATGGAGGACAGGGATCTGAAAGGTGGAGGACAGAGATCACTGCTGGCAAGGCAGAGGACAGGGATCACCGCTGGCAAGGCAGAGGACAGGGATCACCACTGGTAAGGCAGAGGACAGGGATCACCACTGGTAAGGCAGAGGGCAGGGATCACCACTTGTAAGGCAGAGGGCAGGGGTCACCACTGGTAAGGCAGAGGGCAGGGGTCACCACTGGTAAGGCAGAGGACAGGGATCACCACTGGTAAGGCAGAGGGCAGGGGTCACCACTGGTAAGGCAGAGGACAGGGGTCACCACTGGTAAGGCAGAGGACAGGGGTCACCACTGGTAAGGCAGAGGGCAGGGGTCACCACTGGTAAGGCAGAGGACAGGGATCACCACTGGCAAGGCAGAGGGCAGGAAAGGAAACATAGCAATCTGGGGGGGGGGGGGGGGGGGTTTGAAGTCCACCCCAGCACCGCTCCAGATCCAGCCATAGTTGCTACTGAGCTCAAATAGAGAAGTAGAGAGCGCACTGCGCACATACACAGTTTGAACACCCGGGAGCAGCCACTAGGGGGGCAACTTACAATTTCTGGCATGTACTATTCGAATTGCATAGTCGGATTACACTTTAAATTAAAACAAAATGTAACATTTCAGCAGGGATGGTGGAAACCTCTCACAATGGGCACAGCAGACCGAGGAACTCAGGCGCAGATATTGCACCAATTTTACCAATACAGTCCCTGAGAGATGGACGAGACGGTCGGGGGATGTAAATGTCCGAACTCCACCAAACTCTGGAAAAGCATTTTTTTGGGCGGAGTGACTCGTAATTTAATAAGTAGGTTGTCGTTTCTCCGCGGCCATCCTGTTCACTCCTCAGAAATCAGCGGCTCTATTCATAACTACACTGCATGTATCAATTCTAATCATTTATACCGCAACAATGTATCCGCTGCTGTGCAAATAGGATAAAAAAAAAAAAGAGCGATGAGCCTCAAAGTGCTCGCTTCAGGAAAACAGCAAACGCTGGAATCTCCTTTTAATTGCGTCTGACTGCGTGTCGGTCGCATGAACAATCTCGCTTCTTTTTTTTTTCAATGTGTTTCTTGTAGCAACCAATTAGCATTTTCCATGACACCACTTCATGCTTTTAGATGAATTGTTTGCTGCGAGATGATTATTATTATTATTATCTTTATTACTATTATTATTATTATCTTTATTACTATTATTATTATTATTATTATCTTTAGCGCTGAGTTTATTTTGCTTCCAACATCTATAATATGTTTTCTCTCACAATCCAGCAGTAAATCATTTCTTCTGGCAATTAAATAACCGCGATGGCAACTTACCTTTGTGCGATGAGGAGGGTCGGCTTCAAGGCTGCGGACAGCAACAACACACAAATGATGAAGCGCTCGCTTCCCAGTCCACTGACTCCAAGTGGTGGAAGGTCTTTGCTTCTTCAGGTCTGCTGTCCAGGAGATCTATAAGAAAGAGCAGACTGTGAGCCAGTGAAGGGAGGAAGGCAGGCGGGCGCAGGGGCAGGCGGGCGGGCAGGGTGTCTTCTGCATTGAGTAAATGCTGTTTTGCTCCTCATGCAGTCCTGCATGGTCTGACATGATTCACTGGAGGCTGCATAACCTGTTTCTTGCCTGGTGCCTCTGGCACAGAGATGGGAGCCAATTCTTGTCACAGCTGCCAGTGCTTTATAAGTCATTTCCAGAACAATACACTAGGAGTCTACCTTTAAGCTGAATTCCATGCAAATGACTTAATATGCAGACGACATGCCTACACGGGGGCGCCTTTACCTGCCAAAGGATTTGTATTTCTGTCCATCCAGTCCTGAGAATTACACAGCTCTGCTACACGGCACGGCCCTGTCCGGCACGGCAGGAGAACTGATTTGTGTGTCGTTACTGCAGGACGGTAAGACTTACAAGTCTGGTCCCTCCCCCAGCCTGTGACTGGACAGTGAAAGGGGAAGCAGTAGACTGATGAGCTCATCTCCCTGTCACTCTGATCTCTCCTCCTACCAGTACATTTCTTGTTGGCACACGAGCACCGTAGCACAGCTAATTGGCTCCTTGTGCTCAGTGGAGGCTGGTGCTCAAATTTTTTTTTGGGGGGGGGGGGGGCGAAAACAAACTGAAAAAGTCCGAAAAACCCCCCCCATCAATTGCAGCCTCACTGTACCATCAATCGCAGCCACTGTGCCATCAATCGCAGCCACTGTGCCCATCAATTGTCGCCACTGTGCCCATCAATTGCCACCACTGTGCTCATCAATTGCCACCACTGTGCCCATCAATTGCCACCACTGTGCCCATCAAACGCAGCCACTGTACCCATCAATCGCAGCCACTGTGAACATCAATTGTCGCCACTGTGTCCATCAAACGCAGCCACTGTGCCCATCAATTGCTGCCACTGTGCCCATCAAACGCAGCCACTGTGCCCATCAAAGGCAGCCACTGTGTCCATCAATTGCAGCCTTACTGTACCATCAATCGCAGCCACTGTGCCATCAATCGCAGCCAATGTGCCCATCCATTGCCGCCACTGTGCCCATCAAATGCAGCCACTGTGCCCATCAATTGCAGCCACTGTGCCATCAATTGCAGCCACTGTGCCCATCAATTGCTGCCACTGTGCCCATCAAACGTAGCCACTGTGCCCATCAATTGCCGTTACTGTACCCATCAAACACAGCCACTGTGCCCATTAATTGCCGCCACTGTGCCATCAATCGCAGCCACTGTGCCCATCATTTGCCGCCACTGTGCCCCATCAAACGCAGCCACTGTGCTATATTAAATGCTGCCAGTGTGCCCCCTGCCCGCTGTCTGCACTTACCCTGTCTCAGTGGCGGTGGGACAGCCCTTCGATATTTTCTCCCGTCCTCTCCTCCCATCCTCTGCTATGATTGGACGCCTAGCGCCTGTCATTTCGGATAATCAGCGGAGAGGCGGTTTAGTGTTAGGAAAGCGAATATTCATTCGCTTTTCTAACACAGCTGAGTGACTTGTGAGCGCCCAGCATGGCGCTCGCAGGTCACCATTTTTTACGCCTCTTAGAGCCTATGGCTCTAATCAGGTGCTCCAAAAGCACCGCCCGCCGCTGTAATTCAGGTGCCCTGCACCCAAAAAGGGGCCGGGTGCCTGAATAGGGGTTGGCAGCGGCGGCCATTGATAGATTCATGCAATGCATGAATCTATCTATTGGTGCTAGCGGGGTGACAGGAGAGAGGGGGTGGCGCCCGTGCGCCCTTATGGATGCGCCGCCACTGCTTGTGCTGCTTCTCCCTCTCCCAGTCTGAATTCTGCTGTACAAGAGACTGCAAGAGGCTGATACCAGGTAAATTTCTTGCACTTATACTTTTTTCTTTTTTACATTTACATACAAATACAATTTACATACAATTCGCACAGCAGGAGATTGTGTCCGGCTCTCTATGGAGCCGGTTAACATATCTCTGCAGCGGCTCTGGTGCAATTTGCACAGGAGCCCCGGGCGTCTTTTGCTCTGTTTCAGGTCCGAATTTAGCCCAAAATGTTGGGCTGAATTCTGACCTGAAATGGTGAACCAGGATGCACCGGACCCCTGTTGGGAGCCGCTCCGAACCGCTGCTGGGAGCCGCACCGGACCCCTGCTGGGAGCCGCACCGGGCCCCTGCTTGGAGCCGCTCCGTGCCCATATGTGAACCCAGCCTCAAGGTTTACATGCCAATCATCTATCTAGACATACAGTATTAACTTTAAAGGAACAAAAGAAAAACATCTACAAGCAGTCAGAATGTATTATAGCACCAAAAAAGAGAAATTCCATTAAAGTGTTTCTTTATAAAAGAAAACAATTGCATAGCCATTCATACAGCAAATCTGCATGTACATTCGTTCTGTGTGAATTTATTATGGGTGGAATTAAAACACTGCATTGTGCCCACTAGATGGAGCTGAGGAGCATGGAAAAATCATACAACTTAACAATGTAACAATCTTAGAGAACACCGGAGGGAATTAGGAAGTAAATGTAACCAATGGTAACCATCTAGTGGCCATAATGTAGTAGTTTATTACTGCTCATTATAAAATATGTTTGTTCAGAAGAGAAATTAGCCAAAAGAACATTTCTTTCTGCTCATTTTCGCAATGTCCCTGGAACTCAGACATAGTTGACCATGATGCCCACTGCAGGTAAATGCCATTTTCACTCTCCAGTGGTCATCCTTGGTCTAGGTGGCACACAGAAGCCCGATGACATACTGGGTTCTGAATAACAGGTGTGATAGACAGAAGCTTAAAAATGCATGGCTTGAATCAGAATGGCAGGAGTTACAGAAAACTGTGATGGGTGTCACTCAGGATGGAGAGGTGGGCAATAATACCAAAATAGACCGCTACATTTTAACTGACCTGTTTATTCCTTTTTCATCCATGATGGGAATGCTGCCATTCTGGGAGGGGCGGAACAAAACCAAGAGCACATGCCTAATGTAGTTAATGAGTTATCATCTGTGTTGGTTGTATTTCTGAAACCATTGACAACACTGAGACTTAAATTCATGAGAACACAGCCTATCCAATCACTAGAGACCAGTGACATCACCGAGACCCTTCATATTCATGAGAACACAGCCTATCCAATCACTAGAGACCAGTGACATCACCGAGACCCTTCATATTCATGAGAACACAGCCTATCCATCACTAGAGACCAGTGACATCACCGAGACCCTTCATATTCATGAGAACTCAGCCTATCCAATCACTAGAAACCAGTGACATCACCGAGACCCTTCATATTCATGAGAACACAGCCTATCCATCACTAGAGACCAGTGACATCACTGAGACCCTTCATATCCATGAGAACACAGCCTATCCAATCACTAGAGACCAGTGACATCACCGAGACCCTTCCTATTCATGAGAACACAGCCTATCCAATCACTAGAGACCAGTGACATTACCGAGACCCTTCATATTCATGAGAACACAGCCTATCCAATCACTAGAGACCAGTGACATTACCGAGACCCTTCATATTCATGAGAACACAGCCTATCCAATCACTAGAGACCAGTGACATCACGAGACCCTTCATATTCATGAGAACACAGCCTATCCAATCACTAGAGACCAGTGACATCACCGAGACCCTTTATATTCATGAGAACACAGCCTATCCAATCACTAGAGACCAGTGACATCACGAGACCCTTCATATTCATGAGAACACAGCCTATCCAATCACTAGAGACCAGTGACATCACTGAGACCCTTCATATTCATGAGAACACAGCCTATCCATTACTAGAGACCAGTGACATCACCGAGACCCTTCATATTCATGAGAACACAGCCTATCCATTACTAGAGACCAGTGACATCACCGAGACCCTTCATCTTCATGGGAACACAGCCTATCCAATCACTAGAGACCAGTGACATCACGAGACCCTTCATATTCATGAGAACACAGCCTATCCATTACTAGAGACCAGTGACATCACCGAGACCCTTCATCTTCATGGGAACACAGCCTATCCAATCACTAGAGACCAGTGACATCACGAGACCCTTCATATTCATGAGAACACAGCCTATCCATCACTAGAGACCAGTGACATCACTGAGACCCTTCATATTCATGAGAACACAGCCTATCCAATCACTATGGTAATGTACTCATCAGTCTGGAATATGTGGATTGGTTTTATTCCAATATATGAAATGTAAATGCGTCTGAAGGGATTCGGCTGCCCAGATTGGGTCCTCTGACGTGTACCCGGATCAATGTACTAATCTCCCGATCTTTGTGCTCTGCCATTGACCTGAACTAAGCTGGCAGGAAGGAAATATTTTATTACTGATCTGTAGAATACACCGAGCCGACACAGACAGACAGACCGACTGGAGGTTTAAAGGGACGTTGCCTCCCAGGATTCCAGTGCAGTTTTTCTTTTCTCAGGGTCATGCTTTGTATCTCATATTATCGTACAGTACAGTTATGTCATGCTTGGATGAGTATAAGCAATAGAATGTACAAATCCTTTCACTTCGAAATCTCTGTAGCGTATCCAAGTCCTGCCCCATCCTACACCGCATTTATTATAAGTGGCTCCTGTGAATGAATGGACTGAAGGGTGGCAGATTAACATCACCATACAGGCTGATTTCTGGTCTGAAGATACAGATTCTAGATGGTGGTCACCCATGTACAATATTTTATACCAGATATGGCTCAACGTATGCTATACACCAGGTAGGGCTGAGCGTGTGCTATGTACCAGATATGGCTCAGCATGTGCTGTGTACCAGATATGGCTCAGCGTGTGCTATGTACCAGATATGGCTCAGCGTGTGTTAGGTACCAGATATGGCTCAGCGTGTGTTAGGTACCAGATATGGCTCAGCGTGTGCTATGTACCAGATATGGCTCAGCGTGTGCTATGTACCAGATATGGCTCAGCGTGTGCTATGCACCAGATATAGCTCAGCGTGTGCTATGCACCAGATATGGCTCAGCGTGTGCTATGCACCAGATATGGCTCAGCGTGTGCTATGCACCAGATATGGCTCAGCGTGTGTTAGGTACCAGATATGGCTCAGCGTGTGCTATGCACCAGATATGGCTCAGCGTGTGCTATGCACCAAAAATGGCTCAGCGTGTGCTATGCACCAAAAATGGCTCAGCGTGTGCTATGTACCAGATATGGCTCAGCGTGTGCTATGTACCAGATATGGCTCAGCGGGTGCTATGTACCAAAAATGGCTCAGCATGCACTATGTACCAGATATGGCTCAGCATGCACTATGTACCAGATATGGCTCAGCGTATGCTATGTACCAGATATGGCTCAGCGTGTGCTATGTACCAAAAATGGCTCAGCATGCACTATGTACCAGATATGGCTCAGCTTGTACTAAACCATAGCTTATAGCTAGTAGTACGGTACGTATGCAATTTCTCTCTCTCTGCAATAAATCTGTGCTTACCCACTGATTATGACATTGTGTACTGTCAGATCTTTCTTTCCTTCTTTCTTTCTTTCTTTCTCATATCTCAGGGTCATGCTTTGTTTCATATTATCATACAGTACAGTTATGTCATGCTTGGATGAGTATAAGCAATAGAATGTACAAATGCTTTTGCTACAAAATCTCTGTAGCGTATCCAAGCCCTGCCCGATCCTACACCGCATTTATAAAGAGCGGCTCCTGTCCATGAATGGACAGAAAGATTACATCATTAGCGTTACAATACAGGCTGGTTTCTGGTCTGAAGGTACGTACAGATACTAGACGATGCACAATATGGCTGCTGGGTGATCGTTGTTATGAATGATTGCTATAAGTTCAGATGAGCGATTGTGCAGGCCTGAACACCAATACTGAGGTATTCTTCCCTCTGAACACCAATACTGGGGTATTCTTCCCTCTGAACACCAATACTGGGGTATTCTTCCCTCTGAACACCAATACTGGGGTATTCTTCCCTCTGAACACCAATACTGGGGTATTCTTCCCTCTGAACACCAATGCTGGTGTATTCTTCCCTCTGAACACCAATACTGGGGTATTCTTCCCTCTGAACACCAATACTGGGGTATTCTCCCCTCTAAACACCAATACTGGGGTATTCTCCCCTCTGAACACCAATGCTGGGGTATTCTTCCCTCTGAACACCAATACTGGGGTATTCTTCCCTCTGAACACCAATACTGGGGTATTCTTCCCTCTGAACACCAATACTGGGGTATTCTTCACTCTGAACACCAATACTGGGGTATTCTTCCTTCTGAACACCAATACTGGGGTATTCTTCCCTCTGAACACCAATACTGGGGTATTCTCCCCTCTGCACACCAATACTGGGGTATTCTTCCCTGTGAACACCAATAGTGGGGAATTCTTCCTCTGAACACCAATACTGGGGTATTCTTCCCTGTGAACACCAATAGTGGGGTATTCTTCCTCTGAACACCAATACTGGGTGTTTCTTCCTTCTGAACACCAATACTGGGGTATTCTCCCCTCTGAACACCAATGACTTCCTTCTTCTGACCAAAAATCTTTTTACTGACCATATTCTTGACCACTGCACTCTGCAGGCTATATTATGTACAGGGTCACCAGAGAAATTGAGGGGGTGGGAGGGGGTACAGGTACACCTCCTGTAATGAGACTGCTCCCCCCCACTGACCCAATGAGGCCTGCTGCATGTGGTGCAGAGTGAGTTGTAATGGGGGCACAGAAGGGGCAGTGGGGGATGTAAGGTGGTACAGAGTGAGGTATAATGGGGGTACAGAAGGAGCAGTGGGGGTGTAGGGGTGCAGACTGAGGTGTAATGGGGGTATAGAAGGAGCAGTGGGGGTGTAGGGGTGTAGAATGAGATGTAATGGAGGTACAGAAGGAGCAGTGGGGGGTGTAGGGGGTGCAGAGTGAGATGTAATGGGGGTACAGAAGAAGTAATGGGGTGTGTGGGGTGCAGAGTGAGGTGTAATGGGGGTACAGAAGGAGCAGCGGGGGGTGTGGGGGGTGCAGAGTGAGGTGTAATGGGGTACAGAAGGAGCAGTGGGGGTGTAGAGGGTGCAGAGTGAGGTGTAATGGGGGTAGACAAGGAGCAGTGGGGGATGTAGGGTGCAGAGAGAGGTGTAATGGGGTACAGAAGGAGCAGTGGGGGATGCAGAAAGATGGTGTAATGGGGTACAGAAGGAGCAGTGGGGGTGCGTAGGGTGCAGAGTGAGGTGTAATGGGGGTACAGAAGGAGCAGTGGGGGGTGTAGGGGGTGCAGAGTGAGGTGTAATGGGATACAGAAGGAGCAGTGGGGGATGTAGAGTGCAGAGTGAGGTGTAATGGGGTACAGAAGGAGCAGTGGGGGATGTAGGGGGTGTAGAGTGAGGTATAATGGGGTACAGAAGGGGCAGTGGGGGTGTAGAGGGTGCAGAGTGAGGTGTAATGGGGGTACAGAAGGGGCAGTGGGGGTGTAGAGGGTGCAGAGTGAGGTGTAATGGGGGTACAGAAGGGGCAGTGGGGGTGTAGAGGGTGCAGAGTGAGGTGTAATGGGGTACAGAAGGAGCAGTGGGGGGATGCAGAAAGATGGTGTAATGGGGTACAGAAGGAGCAGTGGGGGTGCGTAGGGTGCAGAGTGAGGTGTAATGGGGTACAGAAGGAGCAGTGGGGGTGCGTAGGGTGCAGAGTGAGGTGTAATGGGGGTACAGAAGGAGCAGTGGGGGGTGTAGGGGGTGCAGAGTGAGGTGTAATGGGATACAGAAGGAGCAGTGGGGGATGTAGAGTGCAGAGTGAGGTGTAATGGGGTACAGAAGGAGCAGTGGGGGATGTAGGGGGTGTAGAGTGAGGTATAATGGGGTACAGAAGGGGCAGTGGGGGTGTAGAGGGTGCAGAGTGAGGTGTAATGGGGGTAGACAAGGAGCAGTGGGGGGTGTAGGGGGTGCAGAGTGAGGTGTAATGGGGTACAGAAGGAGCAGTGGGGGGGATGCAGAAAGATGGTGTAATGGGGTACAGAAGGAGCAGTGGGGGGTGTAGGGGGTGCAGAGTGAGGTGTAATGGGGTACAGAAGGAGCAGTGGGGGGTGTAGGGGGTGCAGAGTGAGGTGTAATGGGGTACAGAAGGAGCAGTGGGGGGTGTAGAGGGTGCAGAGTGAGGTGTAATGGGGTACAGAAGGAGCAGTGGGGGGTGTAGGGGGTGCAGAGTGAGGTGTAATGGGGTACAGAAAGAGCAGTGGGGGTGCGCAGGGTGCAGAGTGAGGTGTAATGGGGGTACAGAAGAAGCAATGGGGGGTGTGTGGGATGCAGAGTGAGGTTAATGGGGGTACAGAAGGAGCAGTGGGGGGTGTAGGGGGTTCACAGTGAGGTCTAATGGGGTACAGAAGGAGCAGTGGGGGGTGTAGGGGGTGCAGAGTGAGGTGTAATGGGGTACAGAAGGAGCAGTGGGGGTGTAGGGGGTGCAGAGTGAGGTGTAATGGGGGTAGACAAGGAGCAGTGGGGGATGTAGGGTGCAGAGTGAGGTGTAATGGGGTACAGAAGGAGCAGTGGGGGGGATGCAGAAAGATGGTGTAATGGGGTACAGAAGGAGCAGTGGGGGTGCGTAGGGTGCAGAGTGAGGTGTAATGGGGTACAGAAGGAGCAGTGGGGGTGCGTAGGGTGCAGAGTGAGGTGTAATGGGGGTACAGAAGGAGCAGTGGGGGGTGTAGGGGGTGCAGAGTGAGGTGTAATGGGATACAGAAGGAGCAGTGGGGGATGTAGAGTGCAGAGTGAGGTGTAATGGGGTACAGAAGGAGCAGTGGGGGATGTAGGGGGTGTAGAGTGAGGTATAATGGGGTACAGAAGGGGCAGTGGGGGTGTAGAGGGTGCAGAGTGAGGTGTAATGGGGGTAGACAAGGAGCAGTGGGGGGTGTAGGGGGTGCAGAGTGAGGTGTAATGGGGTACAGAAGGAGCAGTGGGGGGGATGCAGAAAGATGGTGTAATGGGGTACAGAAGGAGCAGTGGGGGTGCGTAGGGTGCAGAGTGAGGTGTAATGGGGTACAGAAGGAGCAGTGGGGGGTGTAGGGGGTGCAGAGTGAGGTGTAATGGGGTACAGAAGGAGCAGTGGGGGGTGTAGGGGGTGCAGAGTGAGGTGTAATGGGGTACAGAAGGAGCAGTGGGGGGTGTAGAGGGTGCAGAGTGAGGTGTAATGGGGTACAGAAGGAGCAGTGGGGGGTGTAGGGGGTGCAGAGTGAGGTGTAATGGGGTACAGAAAGAGCAGTGGGGGTGCGCAGGGTGCAGAGTGAGGTGTAATGGGGGTACAGAAGAAGCAATGGGGGGTGTGTGGGATGCAGAGTGAGGTGTAATGGGGGTACAGAAGGAGCAGTGGGGGGTGTAGGGGGTTCACAGTGAGGTCTAATGGGGTACAGAAGGAGCAGTGGGGGATGTAGGGGGTGCAGAGTGAGGTGTAATGGGGGTACATAAGGAGCAATGGGGGGTGTAGGGGGTGCAGTGAGGTGTAATGGGGGTACATAAGGAGCAATGGGGGGTGTAGGGGGTGCAGTGAGGTGTAATGGGGTACATAAGGAGCAGTGGGGGGTGTAGGGGGTGCAGAGTGAGCAGAATATGGTGTAATGGGGGTACAAGACAAACAGAGAGGGTGCGTCTCCCTACTGATGTCCTATACAGCAATCAACAACTAATGGGGTCCCAATCCTTCCCTATATCCTCCAAAACAAAAAGAAACGTTTGTCTTTGCAGACACTATAAATAATCTTGTCATTGTGCTCTTTCCTTTGTGTATTGGGGGGGGGGGGGGGCAGACATAATTGATCCATTCATACACAGGCTGGGAGTCCTTCTTTGTATTGTACAGTGATTGCATTTTACTGTTCCGTTTTTCCTCTCTATCAGGCTGCTGGATCTGCCTTTCTGTGAGGTGAACTGATCTTATCTCAGCAGTTCCTCATCTGGGCTCCTGACTGTATTGTGAATAACAAGAGAGATAAAATATAACCTTGAAGTGGCAGAACTGCAGATCCGTCATATCTCTGCGAGGTCC
Source organism: Lithobates pipiens (assembly GCF_037356315.1). Lineage (NCBI taxonomy): Eukaryota > Metazoa > Chordata > Amphibia > Anura > Ranidae > Lithobates > Lithobates pipiens. The sequence continues at coordinate 3,270,981 of NW_027507789.1, forward strand.
ACACTCACCCCTTATTATCATACTTTATCATCAAAGGTGCCTAATCCAGAAGATACCTTGTAATCTGTGTAATAATAAGGTACGAGTGGAATTGTACTAGAAAGATCGCAATTTAAAGTGGATGTAAACGTAGTATAAGATTAAACCTCCTTTCTTCTAATTTTAATGGCCACGAGTCTTGTTAAACTCCCTTCCATGAAAAAGTTTTCTCCCTATTGTGGGGTCACCAGTCTGGTATTTATATATTGTGGGGTCACCAGTCCGGTATTTATATATTGTGGGGTCACCAGTCCGGTATTTATATATTGTGGGGTCACTAGTCTGGTATTTATATATTGTGGGGTCACCAGTCCGGTATTTATATATTGTGGGGTCACCAGTCCGGTATTTATATATTGAGGGGTCACCAGTCCGGTATTTATATATTGTGGGTCACCAGTCCGGTATTTATATATTGTGGGGTCACCAGTCTGGTATTTATATATTGTGGGGTCACCAGTCCGGTATTTATATATTGTGGGGTCACCAGTCCGGTATTTGTATATTGTGGGGTCACCAGTCTGGTATTTATATATTGTGGGGTCACCAGTCTGGTATTTATATATTGTGGGGTCACCAGTCCGGTATTTATATAATGAAATCATATCCCCTCTCAGGCGTCTCTTCTCCAGAGAGAATAAGTTCAGAGCTCACAACCTTTCCTCATAACTAATATCCTCCAGACCCTTTATTAGCTTTGTTGCCCTTCTTTGTAGTCGCTCCATTTCCAGGACATCCTTCCTGAGGACTGGTGCCCAGAACTGGACAGTATACTCCAGGTGCGGCCGGACCAGAGTCTTGTAGAGGGGAGAATTATCATTTATCTCTGGAGTTGATCCCTTTTTTATGCCAATATTCTGTTTGCTTTGTTAGCAGCAGCTTGGCATTGCTGAGCCCATCATCTACTAGGACCCCCAGGTCCTTCTCCATCCTACATCCCCCCCCAGAGGTTCCCCTCCCCCCAGTCTATAGATTGCATTCAGATTTCTGCCACCCAAATGCATTATTTTACATTTTTCTACATTGAACCTCATTTGCCACGTAGTTGCCCCTCCCTCCCTTATTCATCTGTTCAGATCTTTTTGCAAGGTTTGGTGTGGTTCTAAGGGGGTGTTGCGCCTCCAGTAGGAACTGACCTAGCCTCTGCCCACACAACAATTTTGCAGGTCTGCTGTCACTGGGAGTAATAAAAGCTATTTATCATTCCAGACACAAAGTAAAAGAAAATCCTCTGTGCGGGTGGTTCCTGCTGCGGGTCCGTACCTGTTCCTGCAGACACGCGCTGGAGGCGCTCAGGTGCCATTAACCCTAATGGCCTGTCGCACGCACTGAAAATCGCCCTGGAAATCACCCCGTATGCGGGGCTGCAATTCCACAAGTGATGCAGGGACCTTTCGCCTGTGTTTGAGAAAGGCATGGCAGCCTTTTCACATTCATGGGCTGCCATCCTCGCTTGCAGAGCCGCATTAATGTGAACATTTATGTTTCAGCAAGTTCTATATTTCTTACCGCAGTTCCTCTTGGAGGAATATGTGGTGGAAGCCCACAGATCTTGAAGGAATAGATGGTACAAGTTCATTACCCCTTGGAGGAATGTATGGTAGAAGTCCACACCTATTGGAGGAACATACGGTACAAGTCCTCACCTCTTGGAACAACGTACGGTAGAAGTCCACATCTATCGGAGGAAAATACAGGACAAGTCCTCACCTATTGGAGGAACGTACGATACAAGTCCTCACAACTTGGAAGAATGTACTGTATGGTAGATGTCTTCAGCTGTTGAAGGAATATATGGTACAAGTCCTCCCCTCTAGGAGAAATATATGGTACAAGTCCTCACCTCTTGGAGGAATATGGGATAGACGTCTTCACCCTTGAAGGAACATATGGAAGAAGTCCTCACCTCTAGGAGAAATATATGGTAGAAGTCCTCACCCCTTGGAGAAATACATGTTTCAAGTCCTCACCTTTTGAAAGAATATATGGTACATATCTTCACCTCTCAAAGAAATATATTGAACAAGTCTTCACCTCTTGAAGGAATAAATTATACAATTCTTCACATTTTAAAGGAATATATGGTATAAGTCTTCACTGCTTGGGGGATCTTGAGGTAGAAGTCCTCAACAATTGAAGGAATATATGGTACAAGCCTTCACTTCTCGAAGAAATATATGGTGCAAGTCTTCGCCTTTTTTGGAGAAATATATGGTAGAAGTTCTCTCCTCTTTAAGAAATACATGGTACAAGTCTTCACCCCCTGGAGGAATATTTGGTACAAGTCTTCACCTCCTGGAGGAATATTTGGTACAAGTCTTCACCTCCTGGAGGAATATATGGTACAAGTCTTCACCTCCTGGAGGAATATTTGGTACAAGTCTTCACCTCTTTAAAGAATATATGGTACAAGCCCTCCCTTCTTGGAAGAATATTAGGTACAGGTGATGGTCCTCATCTCTCCAAGCAATAGATAGCACAAGTCCTCACCTCTTGGAAAGTTCTGAGATCTTTGTCAGTCCTGTGGTTCCACCTATTCCACGCTAACAGAGGTGTGGTCAGCCATGTACTTTATTATTCCATAGCATCTCCCTCACCCACATAACCTTCAAAAGACGTTTCTGAGTCACCTTTGCCTCTGTAATACATCATTATACATATTTTTTTCTACATTAAACACAAATTGCCCCACCAGACCAGAGCTGGGAACCATACTGGACTAGGAGGACTATAATGAGGTTCAATACCAGGGGGTGCAATTCATATTTCATGTTTTATCTGGGCAATATAATTATACATTGACATTCCAAAAATGATTTTATTCCATCGCACGCGGAGTTCAGACGAGAGAAACGCAAAGAATTGATAAGTTGAAGCTGTGAAGAGAGACGAAGGAAGGAGAAGAGAAAGGACAATGAAGGGAAGGGAGAGGAAAGGCAGAAGGCAAACAAGTGGAAAGGGCACTAGGCGAAAGGAAAGGAAGTGAAAAGAAAGTTTACAGAAAAGAAGAAAATTCAAGAAAAAAAAGGGAAAATAGATAAAAGGAAAACATGTATGAGGACATTCGATGGAAAAGGAATATGTCACATACCTGGCGGAGAGAAGGTGGAGGAGGGTGGCCTCTCCCCAGTACTCCTGAAGGTAGAGAGGAGCAAAGATAGCAGTTGAAGAGGGGCAGGGAGAAGTAAAGAGAGAGGAAAGGACAGGAGAGGAGATAAGAACAGGGAAGGGGAGAGGAGGGAAGGGGAGAGGAGAGGAGGGTGGAGAAGAGGTGGGAAGAGAACAGGAGGGACAAGAAGAAGGTGGGGAGTTGGGAAAGGAGAGAAAGGAAGAGGAGGGGTGAAGTCATTAGAAGGGACTGCAGAAGAGAGGGGAGGAGAGGAGAAGGTGGGAAGTGGGCAGATGAAATGGGAGGAGAGGGTAAAAGAGAACCAGAGGAGAAGAGTGGTTTAGATGAGTGGAAGAGAAAAAGGAGGGGAGAGGAACAGTTGGAGAGAAGAGGGGAGAAGTGAGGAGAGGAAACCATTAGAGAGGAGGGGGACTAGATAGGAGATAAGAAGAGAGAGAAGGGGAGAGGAGAGGAGGGGGGAGAAGAGGAGAATAAAATGGAAAAACAAAGGGGAAAAGAAGGTGGCAAGAGGGGAATGAAGAGAAAGGAAGAAGAGAGGGAAGGTGTAAAGGACTGCAGAAGAAAGGGAAGTGGTAGGAGATCAGAAAAGAGAAAGAGAAGAGGGAGGGAGGGGAGAGGAGAGATGGGGAGGAGAAAGGGGGGGATAAAGATGATGAGAGGGAAGAAGAGGACCAGAGGGAGAAGAGGAGGCAAGAGAGAGAAGAGGGGCTGAAATCAGCAGAAGAGATAGGGGAGATGACAAGACAGAAGTAGAATGGAGGAGAGAAGGGGAAAAGAGGAGTGGGGAAGGAAGAGGAATGGAGAGGGAAGGAGGGGAGAAGAGGACGGGAGTGAGATGAGGAGAGGAGAAGGGGAGAGAAGGGAAGGGGGGAGAGAGAGAGTCTAGAGAAAGGGAGGAGGAGGAGAGGGGGGAAAGGAGGGGATAGGAGAGGAGGGTAGAGGAGTGGAGAGAAGGGGGGGAGGGGAGGACAGTACCTAAGTGGAGGAGAGAAGGGAGAAATAAGAGCAGAAAAGAGAGGAGAGGAGGTAGTGAGAGGGAAGCAAAGAAAATAAAGAGAGGCTGGAGGAGAGAAGAGGAAGCGAGAGGAGAGGGGGGAGGTGAGAAGGGTGGAGGAGAGGGGAAAAAAGGATGAGCAACAAGAACAGAGTGGAGAGGAAAAAGGGCGAGGAGAGGGGAGAGGAAGGGAGAGGAGGAGGGGAGAGGAGAGAAGAGAAGAGGAGAGGAGAGTGGGGAGGTGAGAAGGGTGGAGGAGAGGGGAGAAAAGGATGAGAAATGAGAACAGAGTGGAGAAGATAAAGGGGAGGAGAGGAGAGAAGAAGAAAAAGGGGAAGAGAGGAGAAGAGAGGAAGGGAGAGGAAAAGAGGCGTGGGAAGGATAAGATGAGTGGGAAGGAGGGGAGAGGAGAGGAGGAGTGGGAAGGGGAGGAGAGGAGAAGAGGAGTGGGAAGGATGGGAAAGGATGAGTGGGAAAGAGGGGAGAGAAGAGGAGAGGAGGAGTGGGAAAGAGGGCAGAGGAGAGGAGGAGTGGGAGGGGGAAGAGAGGAGAGGAGAAGAGGAGTGGGAAGGAGGGAAGAGGAGGAGTGGGAAGGAGGGGAGAGGAGAGAAGAGGAGAGGAGGAGTGGGAAGGAGGGGAGAGGAGAGGAGAGAAGAGGAGAGGAGGAGTGGGAAGGAGGGGAGAGGAGAGGAGAGAAGAGGAGAGGAGGAGTGGGAAAGAGGGGAGAGGAGTGGATAGGAGGAGTGGAAAAAAGAGGAGAGGAGAGAAGAGGGGAGGAGAGGAGGAGTGGGAAGGAGAGGAGGAGTGGGAAGGAGGGGAGAGGAGGGGAGGAGGAGTGGGAAGGAGGGGGGAGGAAAGGAGAGGAGTGGGAAGGAGGGGAGAGGGGAGGAGGAGTGGGGATTAGAGGAGAGGAGGAGTGGGAAGACGGGAAGAGGAGAGGGGAAATGGGAAGGTGGGGAGAGGAGAGGATGAGTGGGAAGAAGGGAAGAGGAGAGGAGAGGAGGAGTGGGGAGGTGGGGAGAGGAGAGGAGGGGAGGAGTGGGAAGGTGGGGAGAGGAGAGGTGGGGAGGAGAAGAGGAGAGGAGAGAAGAGAAGTCAAGAGTAGAAGAGAGGAGCAGAGAGGAGGAAACAAGGAGTGGAGGGGAGATGGAGGGAGAAGAGAAAGGGAGATTCAGTGAAGAGTTCTTACATAGCACTATTGCTCTCATGTCGAACGTTTCCCTTGGAATGGAGAACATTCTGTTGTCTGTAACTAGAAGTTTATATGGGAAATAATTTTGTATCTTTCGAGGTGCAGCTCAGACCTCCATCTGCAATAGATAATGTTTTGCTTTACATAAAACCCGACCCAATTATTGACATTCTACACTCCGAACATTTCTATCTGAGGTTTGGCAATCACCAGATTTCATCCCATCTGCAATGTAACCAATCATGAAACGGGACATTGTTGATGTGACATCAGATAATAAAGTTCTTCTCCGTCATTCGGGAGATTACAGATTAATACACATAAAACTTTTTAAAGGTTTATTTTTTTATCCAGTGAAGGTCGTATCTGAGAGGATCGTCATAAATTCCTCCGAAATCTTGGCTGCATCTCTCTGTTCTGTTTTATGAGCTCAGAGATGTTTCAGAGGTTAGAAGTGCAGCCGCCACATCTAAGGATTTATCAAAATGTTTCTGTGGCCGTGTCCCCTCCCCCCCTTCCACCATTCTCACCACCACCATTCTTACCACCATTCTCACCATCACCAACCACCACCATCACCACCACCATTCTCACCACCACCATTCTCACCACCACCATTCTTACCACCACCATTCTCACCATCACCAACCACCACCATCACCACCACCATTCTCACCATCACCAACCACCACCATCACCACCACCATTCTCACCACCACCATTCTCACCACCACCATTCTCACCATCACCAACCACCACCATCACCACCACCATTCTCACCACCACCATCACCACCACCACCATTCTCACCACCACCATTCTTACCACCACCATTCTCACCACCACCATTCTCACCACCACCATTCTTACCACCACCATTCTCACCATCACCAACCACCACCATCACCACCACCATTCTCACCATCACCAACCACCACCATCACCACCACCATTCTCACCACCACCATTCTCACCACCACCATTCTCACCATCACCAACCACCACCATCACCACCACCACCATCACCACCACCATTCTCACCACCACCATTCTCACATCACCAACCACCACCATCACCACCACCACCATCACCACCACCATTCTCACCACCACCATTCTCACCATCACCAACCACCACCATCACCACCACCATTCTCACCACCACCATCACCACCACCACCATCACCACCACCATTCTCACCACCACCATCACCACCACCATTCTCACCACCACCATTCTTACCCCCACCATCACCATTCTCACCACCACCATTCTCACCACCACCAACCACCACCATCACCACCACCATTCTCACCACCATCACCACCACCACCATCACCACCACCATTCTCACCACCACCATCACCACCACCATTCTCACCACCACCATTCTTACCACCACCATTCTCACCCCCACCACCACCATTCTCACCACCACCATTCTCACCATCACCAACCACCACCATCACCACCACCATTCTCACCACCACCATCACCACCACCATTCTCACCTCGGCAGAAATGAAATGTCCCACTCCTCCAGCCCCCCTGGGATATGTCCTTCCCATCACCAAGAAAGTTGAGGGATTCCATGGACAGAGCAGTGGGTGGATGGAACTGTCATACAGCACTGGGGGGGCATAGCTGCCTGAATCCCAATAAGGCAGTTGGGTGCACCAAGATGGTGGTGTGGAACACAGCAGATGATAGCAGGAAAACATTGGATCCAGTGGGCAGTTGGGTGGGCTTTCTGATGGGATCCCACTGTCACAGAGGGGATGGGTGGGAGAAAAAAAAGTGTATAAAACAAGCTCAAGGCTGGAGTAGTCTGCAGCCGCCCAATCACTTTCGCAGTACTTGTGGGGTGATGTCCCCCATCCCCTCCCCCGTGGTTCCCAAGCGCATGAGAGCATTTTTAGCGACAAAAATGATAAAGAAAATAATAAGGTAAGAAAGAAAAATAATTGAATTGCGCACAAATGCAAATGTTCGCAGACGGTCCACATGTGTATGTAATTAGCAATTGTGCCACACATTACAGTACATATGACCGCAAACACAAAATAGAGACAACAAGAATTCTACACCCCTCATTTACCATTTACTCTAAACCAGTGGTCTCCACAATGTGACCCGGGGCAGCAGCCCTTTGCTTGCCCATTCCTGCCACTGATACAAGATATTATTCTCTCTAGTGACACCAATGATGGGGCACTACTCCTCCCACTGACACCAATGATGGGGCACTATTCCTCCCCACTGATACCAATGATGGGGCACTACTCCTCCCACTGACACCAATGATGGGGCACTATTCCTCCCGCTGACACCAATGATGGGGCACTATTCCTCCCACTGACACCAATGATGGGACACTATTCCTCCCGCTGACACCAATGATGGGGCACTATTCCTCCCACTGACACCAATGATGGGACACTATTCCTCCCACTGACACCAATGATGGGACACTATTCCTCCCGCTGACACCAATGATGGGGCACTATTCCTCCCACTGACACCAATGATGGGGCACTATTCCTCCCGCTGACACCAATGATGGGGCACTATTCCTCCCACTGACACCAATGATGGGACACTATTCCTCCCGCTGACACCAATGATGGGACACTATTCCTCCCACTGACACCAATGATGGGACACTATTCCTCCCGCTGACACCAATGATGGGACACTATTCCTCCCGCTGACACCAATGATGGGACACTATTCCTCCCACTGACACCAATGATGGGGCACTATTCCTCCCACTGACACCAATGATGGGACACTATTCCTCCCACTGACACCAATGATGGGGCACTATTCCTCCCACTGACACCAATGATGGGGCACTATTCCTCCCCACTGACACCAATGATGGGGCACCATTCCCCCCACTGACACCAATGATGGGGCACTATTCCTCCCACTGACACCAATGATGGGGCACTATTCCTCCCACTGACACCAATGATGGGGCACTATTCCTCCCCACTGACACCAATGATGGGGCACTATTCCTCCCTTTCAGCTCAGACAAGGAGAAGACTGATCAGAGATGCAGCCAAGAGGCCCATGATCACTCTGGATGAACTGCAGAGAACTACAGCTGAGGTGGGAGAGTCTGTCCATAGGACAACAATCAGTCGTACACGGCACAAATCTGCCCTTTATGGAAGAGTGGCAAGAAGAAAGCCATTTCTCAAAGATATCCATAAAAAGTCTCGTCTAAAGTTTGCCACAAGCCACCTGGGAGACACACCAAACATGTGGAAGAAGGTGCTCTGGTCACATGAAACCAAAATCACACTTTCTGCCCACAATGCAAAACGATATGTTTGGCGTAAAAGCAACACAGCTCATCACCCTCAACACACCATCCCCACTGTCACACATGGTGGTGGCAGCATCATGGTTTGGGCCTGCTTTTCTTCAGCAGGGACAGGGAAGATGGTTAAAATTGAGGGGAAGATGGATGCAGCCAAATACAGGACCATTCTGGATGAAAACCTGTTGGAGTCTGCAAAAGACCTGAAACTGGGACGGAGATTTATCTTCCAACAAGACAATGATCCCAAACATACAGCAAAATCTACAAAGGAATGGTTCACAAATAAACGTATCCAGGTGTTAGAATGGCCAAGTCAAAGTCCAGACCTGAATCCAATCGAGAATCTGTGGAAAGAGCTGAAAACTGCTGTTCACAAACGCTCTCCATCCAACCTCACTGAGCTCCAGCTGTTTTGCAAGGAAGAATGGGCAAGAATTTCAGTCTCTCGATGTGCAAAACTGATAGAGACACCCCAAGCGACTTGCAGCTGTAATCGCAGCAAAAGGCGGCTCTACAAAGTATTAACGCAAGGGGGCCCAATCATTTTGCACGCCCCACTTTTCATTTTTTTATTAGCTAAAAAAGTTTCAAAAATCCAATAGATTTCGTTCCACTTCACAATTGTGTCCCACTTGTTGGTGATTCTTCACAAGAAATAAAAATGTTATATCTTTATGTTTGAAGCCTGAAATGTGGCAAAAGGTTGAAAAGTTCAAGGGGGCCAAATACTTTCGCAAGGCACTGTACACTATATTGTCAAAAGTATTGGGACACTTGCCTTTACACACATGAACTTTAATGACACCCTCCTAAACCTTGTGGACGGCCTTTCCAGAAGAGTTGAAGCTGTTATAGCTATAAAGGGTGGGCCAACTCAATATTGAACCCTACGGACTAAGACTGGCATTAAAGTTTATGTGTGTGTAAAGGCAGGCGTCCCAATACTTTTGACAATATTATATTTTTATATGTACTGTATGTAGCTATAGATGTATATGTTTTAGATTATTATCTATTAGGTTATTATAGATCTAAGTACTGGAAAGGTAATTGATTACATTTTTGTTCTTGATCTTAGATAAGATTACTGAGCGATAATTCATTAAGCGGTCTTGTATGTGCGGATTGGCTCGAGTCGGGTCGATCTTGGAGCTGTCCCACCGTTAAGTGTGTACTGTCTCTTTAAATCGATGTAGCTTTACACGCCCGGCCGATCGGAGCCAGTGATTGGTGGCCGCTGATAAGAAAATAGAAAAAATTCCTGGAAAATGACCGGTATTTGAGGACATATAAAAAAAGACATTCAATGTGTTTATCAAACAATGTTCTTTGTTTTCTAATCGTAAAACATGCATTAGTTATGATAAGATACAAATGTTGGGAGTCAGCCGGAGGTCAGAACACGGGAGGTCCGCGCAAGAGATCCAGATCTGCATCTAAAGAGAACCTGTCATCTACACAGGAAAGCCTGGATAAGGCACATCTCCATCATGATGACCCATTCCTCGCGTGTCTTCTTCTGGAATCTCCATCATGATTGACCCATTCCTCGCGTGTCTTCTTCTGGAATCTCCGTCATGATGACCCATTCCTCTCGTGTCTTCTTCTGGAATCTCCATCATGATGACCCATTCCTCGCGTGTCTTCTTCTGGAATCTCCATCATGATGACCCATTCCTCGCGTGTCTTCTTCTGGAATCTCCGTCATGATGACCCATTCCTCGCGTGTCTTCTTCTGGAATCTCCGTCATGATGACCCATTCCTCGCGTGTCTTCTTCTGGAATCTCCGACATAAGGACCCATTCCTCGCGTGTCTTCTTCTGGAATCTCCGTCATGATGACCCATTCCTCGTGTGTCTTCTTCTGGAATCTCCGTCATGATGACCCATTCCTCTCATGTCTTCTTCTGGAATCTCCGTCATGATGACCCATTCCTCGTGTGTCTTCTTCTGGAATCTCCGTCATGATGACCCATTCCTCACGTGTCTTCTTCTGGAATCTCCGTCATGATGACCCATTCCTCGCGTGTCTTCTTCTGGAATCTCCGTCATGATGACCCATTCCTCGTGTGTCTTCTTCTGGAATCTCCGTCATGATGACCCATTCCTCGCGTGTCTTCTTCTGGAATCTCCATCATGATGACCCATTCCTCTTGTCTTCTTCTGGAATCTCCGTCATGATGACCCATTCCTCGCGTGTCTTCTTCTGGAATCTCCATCATGATGACCCATTCCTCTTGTCTTCTTCTGGAATCTCCGTCATGATGACCCATTCCTCGCGTGTCTTCTTCTGGAATCTCCGTCATGATGACCCATTCCTCGCGTGTCTTCTTCTGGAATCTCCATCATGATGACCCATTCCTCGTGTGTCTTCTTCTGGAATCTCCGTCATGATGACCCATTCCTCGTGTGTCTTCTTCTGGAATCTCCGTCATGATGACCCATTCCTCGTGTGTCTTCTTCTGGAATCTCCGTCATGATGACCCATTCCTCGTGTGTCTTCTTCTGGAATCTCCGTCATGATGACCCATTCCTCGCGTGTCTTCTTCTGGAATCTCCATCATGATGACCCATTCCTCTTGTCTTCTTCTGGAATCTCCGTCATGATGACCCATTCCTCGCGTGTCTTCTTCTGGAATCTCCATCATGATGACCCATTCCTCTTGTCTTCTTCTGGAATCTCCGTCATGATGACCCATTCCTCGCGTGTCTTCTTCTGGAATCTCCGTCATGATGACCCATTCCTCGCGTGTCTTCTTCTGGAATCTCCATCATGATGACCCATTCCTCGTGTGTCTTCTTCTGGAATCTCCGTCATGATGACCCATTCCTCGTATGTCTTCCCTTGGAATCTCCATCATGATGACCCATTCCTCGTACCGTATATACTCGAGTATAAGCCGAGATTTTCAGCCTCTTTTTTGAGGCTGAAAGTGCCCCCTCGGCTTATACTCGAGTCACCGCTGTCTGACTGCTCGATCAGCGTATCGAGCAGACAGACGGCGGACATTAAAATTCAAAAGCCGCGCCTCCTTCTCCGCCTCCGCCTGTGATAGGCGGAACACTGAATTTCCCAGCAGTCAGTGTTCCGCCTATCACGGACATCCGTTCATTCTCATACTACGGACGAGGATGAGAGGATGTCCGTGATAGGCGGAACACAGGCTGCTGGGAAATTGAGTGTTCCGCCTATCACAGGCGGAGGACGGAGGCGCGGCTTTTGAATTGTAGAATGGCCGCCGAGAAGAGCGGCGATCCTGGAGCGGCGATCCATCGGCACGACACGGGACAGAGGAGGCACGGGACAGAGGAGGCACGGGACAGAGGAGGCACGGGACGGAGGAGGCACGGGACAGAGGAGGCACGGGACAGAGGAGGCACGGGACAGAGGAGGCACGGGACGACGGCGGCTCGGGACGGAGGCTTGGGACACAGGTAGGCTGGACACACACACAAGGCTGCACGGACACACACACACACACACACAGGGATGGATGGATGGATGGATGGATACACACACACACACACACACACACACACACAGGGATGGATGGATGGATGAATACACACACACACACACACACACAGGGATGGATGGATGGATGGATACACACACAGGGATGGATGGATGGATGAATACACACACACACACACACACACAGGGATGGATGGATGGATGGATACACACACAGGGATGGATGGACGGACACACACACAGGGATGGATGGATGGACACACACACAGGGATGGATGGACGGACACACACACAGGGATGGACGGACACACAGGGATGGACAGCCATGTCTCACCCTCGGCTTATACACGAGTCAATAAGTTTTCCAGTTTTTTGGGGTAAATTGGGGGCCTCGGCTTATATTCGGGTCGGCCTATACTCGAGTATATACGGTATGTCTTCTTCTGGAATCTCCGTCATGATGACCCATTCCTCATATGTCTTCCCTTGGAATCTCCATCATGATGACCCATTCCTCGTGTGTCTTCTTCTGGAATCTCCATCATGATGACCTATTCCTCGTATGTCTTCTTCTGGAATCTCCATCATGATGACCCATTCCTCGTGTGTCTTCTTCTGGAATCTCCGTCATGATGACCCATTCCTCGTATGTCTTCCCTTGGAATCTCCGTCATGATGACCCATTCCTCGTGTGTCTTCTTCTGGAATCTCCATCATGATGACCCATTCCTCGTATGTCTTCTTCTGGAATCTCCGTCATGAGGTCCATTCCTCGTTTGTCTTCTTCTGGAATCTCCGTCATGATGATCCATTCCTCGCGTGTCTTCTGGAATCTCCATCATGATGACCCATTCCTCGCGTGTCTTCTTCTGGAATCTCCGTCATGATGACCCATTCCCCGTGTGTCTTCTTCTGGAATCTCCGTCATGATGACCCATTCCTCGTGTGTCTTCTTCTGGAATCTCCGTCATGATGACCCATTCCTCGTGTGTCTTCTTCTGGAATCTCCGTCATGATGACCCATTCCTCGTATGTCTTCCCTTGGAATCTCCATCATGATGACCCATTCCTCGTGTGTCTTCTTCTGGAATCTCCGTCATGATGATCCATTCCTCGTGTGTCTTCTTCTGCAATCTCCATCATGATGACCCATTCATCGTGTGTCTTCCCTTGGAATCTCCATCATGATGACCCATTCCTCGTATGTCTTCTTCTGGAATCTCCATCACGAGGATCCATTCCTCGCGTGTCTTCTTCTGGAATCTCCGTCATGATGACCCATTCCTCGTATGTCTTCCCTTGGAATCTCCATCATGATGACCCATTCCTCGTATGTCTTCCCTTGGAATCTCCATCATGATGACCCATTCCTCATATGTCTTCTTCTGGAATCTCCGTCATGATGACCCATTCCTCTTGTGTCTTCTTCTGGAATCTCCATCATGATGACCCATTCCTCTTGTGTCTTCTTCTGGACTCTCCGTCATGATGACCCTTTCCTCGTGTGTCTTCTTCTGGAATCTCCGTCATGATGACCCATTCCTCACGTGTCTTCTTCTGGAATCTCCGTCATGATGACCTATTCCTCGTGTGTCTTCTTCTGGAATCTCCGTCATGATGACCCATTCCTCGTATGTCTTCCCTTGGAATCTCCATCATGATGACCCATTCCTCGTATGTCTTCTTCTGGAATCTCCGTCATGAGGATCCATTCCTCGTGTGTCTTCTTCTGGAATCTCCATCATGATTGATGACCCATTCCTCGTGTGTCTTCTGGAATCTCCGTCATGATGACCCATTCCTCGCGTGTCTTCTTCTGGAATCTCCGTCATGATGACCCATTCCCCGTGTGTCTTCTTCTGGAATCTCCGTCATGATGACCCATTCCTCGTGTGTCTTCTTCTGGAATCTCCGTCATGATGACCCATTCCTCGTATGTCTTCCCTTGGAATCTCCATCATGATGACCCATTCCTCGTATGTCTTCTTCTGGAATCTCCGTCATGAGGATCCATTCCTCGTGTGTCTTCTTCTGGAATCTCCGTCATGATGACCCATTTCTCGTATGTCTTCCCTTGGAATCTCCATCATGATGACCCATTCCTCGTGTGTCTTCTTCTGGAATCTCCGTCATGATGATCCATTCCTCGTGTGTCTTCTTCTGCAATCTCCATCATGATGACCCATTCCTCATGTGTCTTCCCTTGGGAATCTCCATCATGATGACCCATTCCTCGTATGTCTTCTTCTGGAATCTCCATCACGAGGATCCATTCCTCGCGTGTCTTCTTCTGGAATCTCCGTCATGATGACCCATTCCTCGTATGTCTTCCCTTGGAATCTC